>NC_079293.1:1075000-1170000 GCF_023638135.1 Falco biarmicus | reverse complement strand
GGGAGAGCTCATCTGATTGATTACTTAGCTGTGAAAATGTGCATCCCTATTTTAGATTTTTTTCCCAACCTTTTAAGAAAACCTCTTTCCTTTTTATATCTGCCTCAAGCATCACTCTTTTCTTCCTACCTTTAAAAACATTGAAAAATAAAGAGTAGTGGACAAAAGAATGTGAACAGAGATGAAGAAAAAAACATTAAGATTGAAAAAGGATCAAGCCAGAAAGTAAAAAGAAAGATCAACAATTTTTTCAAGTAATCTTCTGGTTTTGAATAAGGGCTTTATTTCAGTTTAGATGTTCTTTTCTATAAAATCATTCCAGATATTGTGTGCTAAACTGGACAGAGGCTTTAATTTGCACATATTTATAAACTGAAACAAATTCAGTTGTCCTGAAATTTGGCATGCAAGTTCATATTGGAATATTTTTTTAATCAGTTCTTTTGAATTGTTATTTAGGTTTTTAATCTTAAAATGACATGGTTCCTTTGTTTATAATTTTAAAATCCAATTTAATTATCCTTTTATATTTCTGAAATAACCAGATTAGTCATCTGGATTTGTAGGAGTTACTAATGAGGGGTATTTTAAACAGATGGAAAAAATAAGCTTTACTGTGAGCAGACAAGAAAAATTTATTTTATCAAGAGGGTTAGTAAAAAATGTACATAAACTACCCATGTGGTAAAAGAAGAACAGAGTGAAAGAAGGATTCAGGTTAAATGCAGTCCTGCTTTGATGTCATCCAACTTTAAAGCTCTCAGAATAACTAATGTATGTTGAAGGAGAGCTGTGTCTCAGTTTCTTGAGTGTGCCACTGCTATCCAGGTGTGTTAAAAGTAATTGAAATGTTTAAAAATTTGTAACTGATCATTGTAAGATGCTACCTCAGAACTTCATTTGCAACATTTGGAGTCGGTATGCGTAATGTCAGACGGTTTGCACTCTGTTGTTTTATGGCAGTTATCTCTGCCCAGCTTGAAGCCATCGGGTAGGAAGGGGAATGCTTCCAAATGATAAATCCTCCCACCTAAATTTTCAGATAGACTGAACTGCCCTTTGGGTAGGTTTAATATTTTCCATTACAGGAAAAGGAACCTAGAAAACTATGGCAAGATTCAGCTCACAATCACAGACATTTACAATTAAGGTTCCCAAATCCAGCTGCAGTTAGGTTTCTAATGATGCGGTTGACATATGTGCTAGGTGTTAGGCTATCATTAAGTCAGTGGATATATAGTCACTAGGGCTTAGAGAGCCATTCAGTTCACCATAATGCAGATCTTGTACTTGGGAATGAATTATTTTCTGAACATGACCAACTGTTTCGACGAGGGGCCTGATTCAGCTGCCTTCTCACAGGGTCTAGCGGTATCTGATGCGCTGTGGAATGGCCCGCTCTGCAAGTGGGTCTCCTGGTTGTCTTGTGTCATCTTTATGGACCTGTTGGATACAGCTTGATACCCCAGGACATGTCAAATGGCATTAGATACCAATGTGTGATCAACTGAACCAAGCCCCATCGTTCGGGGGCTATTCAGTGTGTCTGCAGACACCTATGTGTACATATGTCACCGTCGGCGTCTTGAGCTCTCACTGAGTTTGTTGTCAAACCAAGATAGCTAAAATCAGGGGAGAGAAATCCTACTGCAAAGGCAAATAGGATGGAAATAAATATAATATATTATAATATAAAATATACCATTTCTCAACTCAGATGCTACCAGCCAGGTAGCTACGAAAAGAGACGTGATCTCAGAAACACCAAAGGGCCATTCCCACCCTTCCCAGGAGTGTTTTGACAGCAGTCACTGATAAATTACACACTATACTAACTTTCTGCCTGTGGCAGAAGTTGCACTCTATTGTATGAGGGTAGATACCCAAGGATCCAGGAGCAGCAAAAGTGCAGAGAGGCAGACCAGCTGGAAAAGTACTTGGGCAATAGGACCTCACCTTGTAGTTTCTGTGCAGTGAATCTCAAGCTCAGGAAAAGTGTCCAAAGAATTACAGCATGAAGAGAGATCTTGTAGGGGTAGTAAAAATGCCCCATTTGAATCTCCTCTATTTATTTTTAGTCTTTTGTTTCCTATATTCAGTGAGAAGCATTAACAGTAAGATAATTTTTCATCCCCTACCACATCAAGGAGTACTCTGTTCCGGTGGCTGGTGTACTGGTTAACAGCCTCTATTAAACATCTCCTTTCCTTTTGAAACTACCTTTACAAAACCTTTAATATCCATTTATATTAATCAAACAACTTGTCAAAAATCCCCTCTTCCTGCATGCTCTGTCCCACTCTCCTTATTCCCCCCCTTTCTCACAGTGGTAACAAAGATGTTCCGAGGTCGTGTTTGTTTTGCTTATAATTAAAAAGAAAGGAAACAGCAAGACAGCACCTTCAGTATAGGATTTATGTCCATGATAGAGGCGGAATTCTTAAATTAAAAATAGTATGCACTAGTGTATGCTGCTTCACACATTACTTCAAGAATCTGCGTGCTAATTAAATATATATATTTATATCTTCTCCTAGGTTCTGTAAATTCTTGCTGACTGCAGTGAAGGTTTTCAGGACTAAACTAGGCACCGGTTTCAGTACTTCTTTGTCATCATGGTCTCAAGGTTATCTACTTTCATATGGGAATTATAATATTTAAAAAGTATCACAATGCAATTATGTATATAAATATATATAGAGAGGTATGGAATAGTTTCTCTCATAGAAATATAATCTAATTTACTTCCAGTTTTCAGGTCTTGGAAGAAGGCCTGAAAAATAGCCACTCTGTATTCAGTTTGTTGGTAGAATGCAAGACAGTTTACAAACCCAACTGTACTTGGTGATGGTTTGAAGAGTGATCACTGTAGGTAAGCATGCAAGTACTTTCTATTAGGAAGTGCTTCCATATCCTTATTAGTATTCACCTGTGAGCTAAGCAGTCATAGTTTGGCATTTGTGCTTTTTTTCCAATGTTACCTATCTGGAAGAGTGAAAAAGAATTGTTAGCTTCAATTTAATATTTTTTAACAGAACTAAGTGGAAAGAAATACTTGGTGAAAAAGGTAGGAGAATGTGATTTTATTTTTATTTTGGAAGAAGTGCCCTGCAAGCAGGGCTATAATTCTTTTACAACAAATCAAATATCCTGCATGTACTGTTAAGGGACAGTATAACACGCTCTTTACTGCTGACTCCTGATGAAGTCCTCCATGGTTGGATTACCAGAAGGCTTCTGTTGCCATACAGTCATATCTATGTGATGCCCTCAGTCTTTGGGCTGCAATTGTAGCTATTCAAGGATGCTCTTTGCAACCAAAGAATTTATTTTGGAAGCTTCAGTGAAATCCTTTCAGAATTTTTTAATTGTGGGAGTGTGCAAAACATACTCTGTTACCCTTGTGTTTAATAGGCAGTAAAACCAAACGAAAACCAAAAGAAAATAGGTTTTTTGGAGAAAACTAGAGCAAAAGCAACGGATAGCTGCTGGTTTTGACTTGGATGAGTATTTTCCTTGGTTCCTTCTGTTCTGAATATGCAGAAACCTTTTAAAAATGAAGCAGTAAATGGTTTATAAAAGACCATTCTTTTTAGTTCAAGGTCTTCTCAAGTTAATATTGAAAAATGTGATTTTAAAAAATGTGTTACCATGTTTTAAAACTAGGACATTAGGCAGGTTAGTTTTTAAAACATATTAAGAGGTTGGGGACAATCCTAAAGGTAAATCTATTAAGTTATTAGTAGAGTTTTTTGAGTTTAGACACTTTTTCTGACATTATTTACCTTTTTCTCTTCCTGGCCTGGAGCTTCTGGAGAGGTTGAAGGCAGCTGATTCCAGATAGCTGCCATGCACATAAAGGGAAATTTTAAGTACCTGCTTAAACTATTTGAAGCAGAACAATAACCTTCAACACTGAGGAAGCTGAAAGAATAGCTATAGATTAAAACTTCTAGATTTTTGTCATGTCATGAACATTTGAGGTTTTGACTCAAAAACAATAGGAAGCACCTGGCTACTACACAAAATAGTTGTAATGGCATGAACTATTTTTATCTTTTGTTTGGACAACCTTGTCTTACAGAACACTGCCAAAAAACAGCTTCAGAAAAGATAGGAACTTATTTCTCTCCCATATAGTTTATTTCAATAGGTAAGCAGCAAAGTTAAATGCTATACTAAGCTAAAATCTTTTTTCCCCTAAAATAAATTATATATGTCATATATATTTAAATGTTATTTAAGACTGCATTTAAAATTATAAAGAATTCAGGCATTGGGCAATATTTGCTTATTTTTAATGTCTCTTCTTTTTATGGTTGCATCTACATTTAATACTGAACATGTAGATAGTTTCCCTTTTAAAGCCATGACTACTGTTCGTCTTCTAACATTTTGTCCTGGTTTCAGCTGGGATAGAGTTAATTTTCTTCTTAGTAGCTGGTGCAGTGCTCTGTTGCAGATTTGATGTGAAAATAATGTTGATAACACACAGATTTTTTAGCTGTTGCTGGGTGATGTTTATACCAAGTCAAGGACTCTTCAGTTCCTTGGGCTGCCAGCGAGAGGGCTGGAGGGACATGGGCAGCTGGGAGGGGAACAGCCAGGACAGGTGACCCAAACTAGCCACAGGGATATTCTGTACTATGGGACATCATGCTCGGTATGTAAACTGGGGAAAGTTGGCCAGGGGCTGCTCGGGGACTGGCTGGGTGTCAGTCAGCAGGTGGTGAACAATTGTATTGTGCATCGCTTGTTTTCTTTCTTCCCTTCCTTTTGGATTTCATTCCTCTCTTCTCCCTCCTTTTCATTATAACTGCTATTATTGTTATTATCATTATTTTTATTTTATTTAATTCCAGTTCTTAAATTATTCTTATCTCAACCCTTGAGTTTTACATTCCTTTCTGATTCTCCTCCTCATCCCTCTGTGGGAGAGTGTGGGGGTGGGACTGAGCGAGCAGCTGCCTGGTACTTAGCTACTGGCTGGGGTTAAACCATGACACATTTCCAAACCTAGTTTGCTTTCAAACTTCACACAAAGCAAATATTGGAAAGGAAGGTCAAATCTAGTAGAAAATCACGATGCATGTGAAATATGCAGTTTTGTGTCCAACATTTGTGGCTTGGTCCTCAAGCTTTGTCACAAATTTGTCCATTTACAGGTACTTCAGGTTTCATTATTTAAAGGATTCTGGAAAGATTTAGTGTCCTCTTCTATTTTTAAGAAAAGAGAATGCATACTTGAAAATGTATCCTCTGCTAGCTGATGTCACTCTCCAGCACAAGAGGCTAAATTAATTTCTATAAGCCCAAGAACATTATGATGGACATGTGTAAGCACTTTTGCTGTCTGACAGTGAGCCTGGGATAGTGCAAGGTAGAAATATACTAATACTTTTTCTGTTTCACATTTTGTAAGGGTTTATAGACATCATAGTCTCCACTAAATTTACACTAAGTCTCACATCCACTAAGTCTTGAAGCTAAGCTATAGCCTAGGGGGAGCAGAACAGACTTCTTATCATAGATCACATAAACTCCAATAGTGCTAAAAAACATTCAGGAGCACCTGCATTGGTTTACACCACATTAATATTTCATACATAGGTTCTATGCTCAGAAACAGGCCTGGATATCAACTTCTCAGACAGAAAATCTGAAATTTCCTGATTTTAGAATACAGAAATTTAAAAGATAAAGAACATAAAGAAGCATTAATGACATAAAACTGCATTCTTGAAGATATTCAGATCTTGACTGTACAAAACCTTGAGTAACGTGATCTGTGTTGGTTATCTGTAGAGTTGGTAGCTGCACCAGATGACTTCCAGAAGTTCCTTCCAACTTAAAAGTATTTTAGCATGTTGCACATTGGAAAAGCTTCTTACAGTTGATAAAATCTAAAATAATAGCAGCAAATCTTATTAGTTTGTGACAAAAGTGGGTTGTGCTATCCAGGGCTTTTCCATCTACCGGAGCATCACCTGCATCTCCTGTATGACATAAAACAACCTCTGTGTGGTTTTAAAGCCCGAGGGAAACTTTTGTGGTGACCTAGTCTGATTGACATCCTTCACCTATTTCTTTCTGGTACACCAGTCATCCCCAGCATTATCAAGGTGTATCCAAACTTGTGTTGATGTCTTTATAGCACCTAGTTAGAAGTGAATATGATACTTTCAGAACTGAATGCCAAGACCACATCTAACCTGAAATATCATTGTTTGCCTCATATGTGTCTCACATAGTCCTACATCTGTGTCAATAAGGAAAAAAAAAAAAAACAAACCTCCAGTTTTTATAGACAGTAGCTCTCCCATGACTGCTCACAAGCCTTGTGGGCTACAGGAAAGGTTTCTGGTATGGCCAGTATGACTGGAAAGGTGGTTGCTTGCTATGTGCAACTGAGAGACTTTACAAGCTGGCTGGTGTCAAGAGTCTGTTTTACATCTCATGGAAGCAGCAGAGGACCTGCTGGGTCAACACAAGACTTCTCTTGCTTAGGCGACTTTTCATGATATTTTTTTTTTTTTCATGCATACCTCAGATGTAATTTTTGAAGTTTAGTCTTAATTTTATTTTCCTGCTCTATCAATATTGTTTTAGAATTCAGTGTGCTTTGTGTTTCTCTTAAGAATAGATATATTTATCTACAAACCTGAGCTCAGCTAAATTAAAAATAGACATATTTATTTACAAATGTTAACTCAACTGCATTAAAGTTTGGGTTGAGAAAATATTGCATCTTTGATGTAGCTTAAACTTTGCCTTCTGGTTTTAATCTGTGGTATTTAGAAATATTCAGAAATACCATTTACACCTTGCAAATTTGCTTGCAATCTGAGGCTGTCCAGAAGTCCACTGGGTTTAGGAAAAAAAATCATAGATAATAAGAAAGCAAGCCTGAAGGGTAGTGTTAAAAGAAACAAATATCTCTAATATTTTTGGCAATTCCTCATGCCAGAAAAACCTAGCAAGGGGAAAAATAACAGCTAGGCTGAACTGACATGTGAATTGGAAAGGCTAGATAGCTGTTATGTTGTGGGTGGGTCCTTCATACTTCTGAAGTTATAATGTTTTTATTTAAAGACCAAATTAGATTTCTAGGCATGTATGGTATTTATCAATTTAAAATTATTGGAGTTCTTCATATTGTTAAGAGTGCTTCACTTTGAAAGAGTGAGGCTTTCCTGTAAATACCAAGTAAATTGCTCTGCAAGTCCAGAATCTTTGATCACCTCTGCATTGAAATGCTTATGAAAGATGCTGTAGTGAAGATGCTGTAGTGTTCCAATAATTTTACAGCTCTCTGATTCATACGCCTAGAACCCCAATAATTTCTAAATTGAATAAGTTTAATTATTTTCAAAATCTGTGTGCAATATTAATTGATTTAAGATCATTCTTCAGCTTTTCATTTTTTAATTTACAGAAAAACCCCAAAACCAAAAAACTCTTATTTTTTCTTTTTTTCTTTTATAAAGACCAGCTCTTTCCTCTGCAGGCCGGGAGACATTATGAGCTAATTCAAACATTTCACTTTTAAAATGGAAATTGAACCAAATTCTCTCCAAATAGCACCGATGATGGCTGGGGGAAAAAGAAGGGGGGGGGGGGGGGGTGGTGGTGGTGGGGGCGGGGGAAATCACGGGCTCAAAAGCCGAGAAAATACAAAGTAAGAGGCTGTCAGTGATCCTTGCTGGGAAAAGTGTGAAGAACAAGAAACATATTGTCACTGTTCAGATGCAGTCAAGGTGAAGTGGGGAGGCTGAATGAAAGTTGCAACAATGTGACAAAAGAGAGACACAGCTCCATTTAGTCGGGCATGGAGGAGAGCAGGAGGCACAGAAGGCTAGTTCACGTGTTGCTTCTAAGCTGATTTTTGCTGTCATTTTATCATACAATTTCAGAAGGAAATGATGTATGCCCTTTTGTATCGCCTGACTTTGCCTTCTAAGAACAAAACTTAGTTACTTTCTCACAAGTGACCTTGTTCTTTTTTTAACACATGGCAGTAGTTTACAATTTACATAACTTCCGGAAGAAAACTCCCATCACTATTGCTTGTTAGCAGTAGAGCCTGCTCTTGCGTTTCTTTCCAAACACATGTGCTGGATGGTCTTTGTTCCCAGTGGGTCACTGCTTCAGAATAAACAAGGGCAAAAAAGAAGCATCCCAGGAGAGGAAGCACTCCAGCCTGCCAGGGTTCCCTGAGGCTCTACCCCCTGTTGCCATGAATCGCACACAGAGATCACCCTGCTTACACTGCCCACCTGGAAACCCACACCTGCCCCTCTGGTCCTGCCTGGGGAGCTAGAACGGGCCCCACATAGGGCCTCACCAAAAGAAAGGGGAGGACATGAGTTTCAAAAATATTACCACCTAAACGGAGTACAGTTACGCTGATGTACGAAAAGAGAAAGGGACTGGGAAATGCACTGCCCTTGTGCAGGTACTTCAGCACTAATGCAGAAATTGCTGTGGAGGCAGGACAAAGAAGCAGCAGACCAGGGAAGAAAGGTTTTAAGTTATTTCACAAGTGTTTTACTAAGGAGGTAGCCTGGAAATGTGGAAAAAATTGGAGATTTGCAAAACACAAAACAAGACATGTTCCGTCATAACGTGTGCACTTTCAGTCATTTAAGAGAAACCGAGTGTAGCCTTTCTGTGTAATATCTTCCACTGGAAAAGCAGGTCTGCATTTTTTGTTGTTTTACTTGTTAAAAGCTGTCAGGTACCTCAGGAGATACTCAGATGACGACAGCTGCTGTGGTTTTGGACAGGGGTTTACAGCTCTCTGCTCCTGATGCTATAGTAGTGGGGCTTGTGACCCTTTTCTGCTGCACCTGTTATCCATATAGCATATGTTTATGTCTCTGTAGTGAAGGGTTTATGCTATCTCAGAAGGTGAGCTCATGCTAGTGTTTGCAGCTGGAGGGCAGCGGATGGTCTCCCTTCAGCTTTGCTTTCAGAGATGTAGCTTCCAGCAGAGGGGTAGGGTGATTTCATAGCACTGTGAAGCCGATATCATCAGTTCAAACACATCTTACCAATGTGGAGACTGAGTTTGGAAGGGCTGCTGTTATTTAGGACACTGTGTTCTCCAATATTTTGAGTGAATCATTAGTCTTAAACATAATTATAAACAAAACTTACAAAGCTAAAAATGTGATTTGGAAATCTGTTAAGAATAATCAGGCTCAAAAACTCCTCCTGGACTTTTTGTGGCCAGTACCTGAACCTATGGGGAGAATGATTTGCTGCTTTGCTGCTGTAACAGGAAACATTTAGTGAAACTGCTATTTCCCTTGTTCCTTTCTATTTAAGGCTCCTCATTTTTTATTTTCTTTCAGTTTTCTTTCTTTATCCCTGCTCCTCACGTTTCTAGCTTTTTTATCCTTTTTTTCTTAGCTTTTCCCCAAACTCATGTTCTTTTTCACTTTACCATCCTAGACTTTCTACTGTTTTTCTATTTGAAATCTTGTAAATCCTTTCCATCTTTCCTGCAGAAACTCCCTGGTGCAAGGCCTTCACAAACCATTGCTACCCTTCTTGCGGTGGCTCACTTCTGGCTGAGATCTTGAGCTGTTACAAAAGTTCTTGTCGGCACTTCTGACAGGAAAATTTGGCAGGGTGTATCTGCCTCTGGTTCAAATGCAGGGTAATTGCATTTCAGCTTTCTGATTACTTGAGATTTTTGAGAGATTTTTGTGGACAATCTCTCTGATTGTCTACTAAGCAATGCACAAACTACAGGGTACGCAAATAGTATTCATGTAATTTTCAAATTTGCATAATCAGTGGTCTCAGACAACAATTAGTATTTCACTAATATCCAAACAAACATAATTTTCCAAATTATACAAAACTCAATCAGAAATTACATTTTCTTGTGTGTAGTGGCCTGTTGGAGGATATCAAATACCTAAGAGAATAAAGATTATTTTTGTTAATTTGAGGATTAGTACTCCCAGCAAGTTTTAATTTACATAGATACAAAAAGAATAAGTAAGTTAAAAATAATTCAATAACTTTTTCTAAGGGTATCTCTTCCTGTTATAGAGTTCGCTGCTACATAACACCAAAAATTTAATTGGCATTTTGGAGTGCTTTTTAAAAAGGTAATCTTTATTGATCTCATTTCAGTGTAGCCTGAATTTTGAGAAACAGTGTTCCAAAAGGTGGGTTGGCAGGTAAATTGGTCCATTATGTGCATTGGTGCATTAGGACCAACGCAAACTGGCGCATTAGGTCGTTCAGAATTAGTGAAAGACAACTGAAAGACCATGCTGGTTTTGACTGGTTCCTCCAGACTGCAGTCCTTCATCTTCAAAAGCAAGAGAGACCTCATATACCATCAATCATCGCTGTTGTGTTTAGTACTCAACAGATTGAAATTTGCTGTTTTCAGATACTACACACCAGTACAAACCCCATTATGTGTGTTACATTTCAATGAGAGAGGAACACTTGACTCTGGTTTGCTGCCTGTAGTTGTTTCAGACACATTTATAAAGAGATGTCTTCCTATGGGAACTATAAATCACACATTACCTTTTAGCTATGCCATATTTTAAAATAATGTTAACATGTTAAAATAAAGGTCTGTGTATTGTTCATAATGCACACACTTTCCTTGCTGTGTTATGTACAGAATAATCCATATACCACCCATACTGGAAGTGGTTATTAAATATGCTGGCTCGGTTTACTTGTAGCTCTAATACACTTCTGTAACGAGGGACTACTTGTAACATCAAAGCATGGGGAGACATTAGCTCTTTTCCCCTATAGCCTCTGACCTGAAAGCTTTGCTTTTTATCTCTATATAAAAGGAAAATATTCTTTTCAAAGAAGCCTGGCTAGAGTGTGGATATTTTCTCCATTGTAGAATAAGAGCCTGTGAAAGTAATCTACAATTTTTCATCTTTGTTCAGAGTATTGTTTCTTTTTGGACATTATGCCTCTTTGAGAGTGAAAACTCTTGCTTTCAAGTAATAGTGACTGGAAAGTGCTTTCTAAATCCTGAGGTACTTCTGTTTTCTGTAACCCTGTAAGTCTGAAGAAAGGCAACCAAACATTTCTATTTTTAAAAGAAATAAAAAGAGACATATTGTGTAAGAGAAAGAAAATAAAGTTTTAGAAATAATTGATACTCAAAATAATGGGTAAGACCCGGAGACAATTAATTATATGCAGGGCTTGTAAGGGAGCCAACATCTGGCAAATCTAAACTCTATATTTTAACTTGCAGATTTTTATTTTTTTTTTTAAAAAAAAAAAGATATTATATAGCAAGTGATGTTTCTCAAGTTGATTTGGGTTTTTAAATCTATGGATTGGATCATCTTTGCTTCTGACTTTGTATGCATCAGATTTTTTTGTGTGATCTATCTTGTCTTGCTTCAGCATTTTAGGATTCTTTACCTTTTGGCTTTTGGATTCTTAACTTGAACTATCTTAGGGAGGATATGGTCTTCAGAAACAGCTAAGTACACACTGTCAGAAAATTTGGCTGATGTATGCACAATTATTTTTGAGTATTGGCTCCCTTGTTCCCAGGCAATCACAGGGAATGGGGCACTGACTTAACCAAACATAGGTGCAGTAAACAGGGAAAGGAAGGATGAGCACAAATGGGCACATCATGTCATGTATTGTTGGTATTCTGCCAGTTATAAATACGTTTCAAGCCTAAATTTTCAATTAACTCCCAAATAATTTCCTAAACCCATAGGCACTGTTAGTATTACAGAAGGTGTACATTCCCATACTTGTATGATCTGGACTCCAAGGTTTCTAATAACATTTGAAACTTTTTTTTTTTACCTGTAATTATTTGTTGCAAGGACTCTTTCCTTAGAATCCTACAAAGAAATATAAGAAAGGGGTCAGTTGTTTTTCTTTATGTAATTATTTATACTAAGTCTATTTTAAAGGTGGGTTTGTTTGAAGCTTTTCTTTTCTTTTTGCCTATTTTCAGTCTATGACACTTAACTGACAGCAGTGTTAAGTCAATGAAAATTCACTGATTTCTTGGATGCTATAAGAAGGTGGGCCTTATAGGTATGAACAGTTCCTGTGATGTGGGTGTTTTACAGTTTAACCTGGGCTTAATTGCTTTTCCACACACATTCTAAAAATTGCTTAGTCAGAGGAAGGGTAGCACAGTCTGATTCTGATATAATGGCATAAGTAAAAAAAAATTAAAAAAAAAAAGCTACTCAATTTTCTCTGCAAGATTTCATATGAATAAATTAGTTTCAGACTTTCTTCTGCTGGAAATAAGCTGAAACACTTGTTATGATTTTTAATAAAGGCGCATCATTTTGTTATACCTGTAGAATTGCAGACTAGCATATATTTTCAAGCATAAATATATTTATCTAAAACATTACAGAACTGCATTAGTGTATGTTCTATAAAGCGTCCTGTTGCATTTTTTAAATAAATTGTTTTTCTTTGTTTTTGAACTAAACAGAGAAAACTTTTTCTTGCAGAGTTAATTTCCTTGATAGGAGGCACATATGCGTCAAGTTACACATATTGTATCCCTGTGTTAGACATAATAGCATCTATGTCCCTAGTATGCTTTCCAGGAATCTCATAAACAGAAAGTAAGATGGAGAAGGAAAGAGCAGCATTTGTGGGTTGGCTTTTTTCCCCAGACTGTAATAATCAAAATCTTAGAAAATTCAAAATATTTTTCAAAATGTAAATGTGAGTAAATGACGTGTTACACTTGTCTAGATAGTTAAAAGAATCTGAAACCTTCTGCCAAAAATTATTATTTTAGCTTGCATTCAACTAATATGCCAACTTATGGTTACTTACATTTTACTCCTGTTTGCTACAGGTGACATGGGTGAATATCAGACAGCTCATTATGGAGACAAGCATGCTGCATTCCCAAAGTAGGATGACAGAACAAGTCATGGTATGTATTGTAATTTCAGTGCTACGATACATCTTCAAGCTGTCTGAGGTAAAATGCTTACTAAGCACTGCATTGGGGCTGTCAGATTGCTTCATGGGGTGGTAATTAAATTGAGGCAGTTCTACCGTTCATGTTGTGGAACTAAGCCAGAATTATCTGTAACCTAAAAATATTCTACTGTAGATTGCCTGTTGTAGCAGGAACACATCTTTTTGCATATATATTCTCTGTCGTGGAAAACATCCTATTTCTCACTGGTTTTTCTCACGTCCATTGGCTGCAGGGGAGGAGAGCTGTTTTGTCGCTGTACTGGTTTAAGTCTGATGGAAACTGGTCATCAAAGCTGGTATCTCGTTTAAGACTGCAGACACTTGGGCTGGGTTCCAGTTGTGTCTAATGGGGATAAAGGATTGACGGTCGTTGTGGCCAAAGATGACGTTAAAGTCTCCTGCCTGATTTACGGTGTTCTCAGCCCTTATATAATTTAGCATAGCCAGGGGCCCGCTGGGCTGCAGTGGCTGTTGCCTCAGAAATAAAGCTCAGTGCATGTGAGGAGGCAATGTGATAAACGAAGAGGGAGATGCTTCTGGTTGTTTCTGGAGACTAGCTGCATGTTTAAAATGCGCAGGAGCTGCCGTGCTGGGTGAAACCAAGGATCCTGTCAGCTCAGCAGTCTGTCTTTGGCAGTGCTCTGGTATTCTGCCCTGAAAATCAGTGCTAATCCGGAGTGACCCCGGCTCTGATGCAGCGCCCTGGGTGGAGCATCCTAGCACTGCCAGAGTGTCCTCCTATGGAAATACTATCTCGCTCATGTTCTTCCTGAGACAGGGTGATGAAAATTGCAGAAAGCATTAGTGATACAGGCACAAAATGGTCTTATACAGCAGCATGAATGTGTTCTTGTTTTCTTCTCTGCTTGTTTCTTAGTGAATCCGGACTTTCTGAAATTTATAAGGTACCTAAAAGCTTGTAGTGAGATAGGCATACACATGCAAAACAGGTTTTGAGTGTACAATGTGGAGGAACTGTTAATGGGTTATCTGGAAATAGATGATATCTCCTGCAAAAACTATAGTTAAAGTTGTTCTTTTCTTGATGAAACAGTGGTAAATGTGAATGTACGATGAGAAATGCTGAAAATCACTGTTGCAAGATTCAGAACATGATAAGAAAAGGTTGTAAGGAGAAAACAATGTCTTGAAAAAATGTGCTGTAACGCTTGTCCCTTTCCAAACTAAAAAAAAAAACAAAACAACAAACCAACAACAACTACGGAAGTACTTAAACTGATGTTCAATAAATAGATACATTAACCAGGAATCTGTTAGAAAGGAAAGAAGTTGCGAAGGGTGACTTTACTCCATGGGCTCTCAGTTCATCAGGGTCTACCCACAGCCAGAAGAGAGAGAGAGAGAGAGATGGATTCCTATGGGGTAATTCAGAATAAGAATCTCAACTGACTGGGCTCTCACCTTGAAGCATAATTTGTCATCAAAGGATATTGTGACAGGAGACAGTGCAACTGTTTCATTAACAAGATTTCTTATACTGTTCTCTGATTATGAAAAGGCTTTTTATTGTTGAAATCTGCAGTTTGATTTTTTTGTTTAATATATGTATGAATCTGGCTCAAATATCTTGTACTCACGAATATGACTTTTGGAAGATACAATTTTCCTTATTAATTCATAATTTCCCTCTGATTATTGAATTTTGAAGCACGTTTTCTCCTTGCTTATTTGTCGGGATTTTTTGCCTCTGGTAAACCACGCTATATACATGTTCACATCCTTTGATTTTACTGCTGTTTTTCCTGGTCCCCTTGTTATATTTGCTTTCTTCTGTTTGATCTATTATACTCAATGAACAACGGTTTCCACTTAGACTACACTTTATGCTTGTTCGATTTTTAAATAGTGTATCATAATGGCATTGGTGATATTACACTGAAGTCCCTCGTCCTGCAAAGGCTGATTTGTGTTATTCACTTTGTGCAATGTGAACAGTCCCTTTGGAGTTTAAGAGTTACACGCATGGACGTGAAGCTTTGTGTGCTAATTGGTTTTAGTGGGCTCATTTTCAGTATAACAAAGCCCCATTTTAAGGACTGTTGCTCAAATCTGAAAATGCACTTTTCACTGGAAACAATTGTAAAAAATATGTCCTCAGCTGGGAACCTAGAGAATGGAATTTTAATTTGGAGTAAATTAAGCATTTATCTTGAGGGATACCTGTTGACCAGCCATATTTTATGGCTATCTGACAATCTTCTATACTTTTGAAACATAGAAATAACTATTTTTGTAGTAATGCTTTTACAGTTGCATTTCATAGCATAAAGCATGAAGCAGTATAAGTGATGCATTTGATTTTTTTCCCCACATTCATCTACTCAGAAGAAAGCAGCTAGAATAACAGGCAGTAATTAGCTTTCATCCAAATTACGTATGAAATTTTAGTCTGTAGACTCATTGGGCCTATGTCAGCCTGAAGATTAAAGGCTTCTTAACTGCATAGTGACACAGCGGGCTGAGCAAGCTGTGAAGGAGCTGGTGGGGTTTGTTGTATAATAACTGATACGTGGATCACTGGAAGAGTCTGGATTTCTGTGTCCAATCCAGACAAACAGAAGTCTACCTCATTGTATCCATCTGTTTTACTAGATCACCACAAACTGGGGTCCACAATGTAGCTGACACAATTTCTGTGGTGCTGGAAATACATTATTTATTGAGATGTTAGATGCATACACCCCAATAACTGCTTTTGGCAGCATGCTACAGCTTACTAATTAATTTGGTTGCCTTTTGGACAGATTTTGTTTGCTGCTGTGGATACAATCAATGGATTTCAGGTGTTCTACAGTCAAGGCAACAGCTGTGCATAATGTGCTCTGAAGTTGTATTGAGATTATCCTTCAAGCTTGGTTATTAGCACAAGCAGGAAAATATTCTAAAGCATTTATAGAGAGCCTGTAAGCAGTGAACTGTATTGTCCTCCACTGGAGGAAACCTAAACATATCCAAGCAAAAACGAATTGACCTCAGATAACAACTCCACCTTCTCATCTTGGGACAGTCAAAAATTTCTTCAGCTGTAGCAGACTGCCATCGTGGCTTTCCATCACCTAGTATCCAGGATGCCAATCTTCAATTAGTCTTTAACACTTTAATGCCTTAAATTACTTATTCCTTCTGTCAAACCTACCATTTGCATCTGATTTAAAATAATTTCCGTTTCTAACCAGTCTGTGAGTTCAACTAGTTGTTTTTTTCTTTACTTGTAAATAAAACTAGGTCAATTCCAGTTCAGTTCAGGTACAAAATGAGTTAGATGGTGCAGATATCACTGCTGTAACATAGAAGATGTTTGGCCATCTGGAGACCACAACATGCCCTCAGACTGGACAAAGGGAGGTTCCCAGCAGGCTCACTTTCTCAGTTAGTATGAAAGAGTACTAAATAGGAAGTTTAGTGAATAATATTTCATATTTAAGTTTGATGCTTTTTTTCTGTTTCTTAAAGACATGTTCTGAAGAATCCTGGGTTGAGGGAGGAGGAGGAGAAGATACAAATTTATAGTTCATGTCTGTTATTTGTGCCTAGAGTCTTTCCTGTTGGAAAGAAGAAAGGATGGGCAGATTCAATGGGTACCATATTTTGGATAATTTCATCTCTCCACGTTAATTTTCAAAATATTGATGAGTTTGGATAATATTTCAATGAATCAGCTTTGCAGAAATATCATCAATGCAAGTAATGGTGATAGGAGCTCAGCGGTTAAACAGACTTAGAAAAATGTTTTGAGGGTAATATGGGATACACTGTTATGGGTGTCCTGGTAGCAGATCCTTTATTTATATCACAAACTTGACTGGACTTCATAAGAATGGAAGTCTATACTTTTGTATCTTTTAAATCAAAGACGTAGCAAGACATACTGGAAATAGTACTCTTGAGTTTTAATAGCCTCTCTAAAACATTGCCAGTGATAGGTTGTGCAATTCTTTTAGCTTCCATGTTCCCCTTATGTCGTTTGCCCAATAAGGATGAACTAGAAATTTTATTAGAAATACTGTGAGTACCATTGCACTTCAAAATTTCTTTAAATGAAATCAGAAGGTGTTTTCTCCTAATAGATACTTTGCAGACAGAAATCAATTAGTCTGATAGTGTTACTGTTCTCCAAAATGGAATTGTATTGTACCAGTTTGATGTCTTATAATTGCACACTCTATGGTTCTGTGACTCTTATCTCTCCCTTAGTCTGTGAATTTGAAACCATCAGGAAGATGTCAGATTGGTATGAGTATTCTTCAGTGATAAGAACCGTAATTGTTGTAGGGAGACTTCTTAATCTTGGGTCACTCAAATCCCTTTTAAAGACAGCAGGTGCTCTCCAGAACAAGCATTAACAAGAAGAGATTATGAGGTAACCTGTTGTTCTTTATATCTCAGCATCTTATGACAAAGCTTACCATCAGCCAGTGTGTTCAGCAGCCAGTCACTACAGTGAAAAAAATCAAATGTGACTCAGGAAGGGACTAACGTTTTCAATACTAAAGGGTAGATTAATTTTAAAGGCTGAAAACTGAGAACTGTTACAGAGATATTTATATCAGATAATTACAGGAGTCAACTATAAAAGCAAGAAACAAAATAGCAGAGGGTAAAAAAAATGGAGCTGCAGATATCCAGTGTGATGCAATCAGAAAGAAATTCTGCTTCCTCAGAAATCAAAATCCAAACCTGAGTCTTGCCAGATTTGTGTCATGTTGCAACTTTCTTTTTCATTCTACCCCCCATCTTCCCTACTGTGGCAAATATAGTGAAAGCGAGTTAGTCATTCATATTATCAGACTCTAGCATGCTAATAGTGTGACTTCATACCTATATGCTTGTGCTGTTGGCTGCTTATCATTTACAGGGTGAACTCGTGAAGCTGAATGTGCTCAGGGTCTAACAGAGCTCTCCCAAGTATGATCACAGTGGAGCAGAACTGTCTGTTATTTTCAGCTCCCAAACTTTTATGAATTTCTGGATCCAAATACCAACTACATTTTGTTACAATAAGATTTCGCTATCTAATCCTGTCCATTTCCATCAAGATCATGATGCAAAATTATTTGAGTAGAGTAAAGCACGTCTATGGCAGTCTTTGTGAGGTCGAGAATTAAGCATAGGATAAATCACTGCATTCAAATAATAAAGCCCACTTTCAAAAGCAATTCATGAAAAGATTTTTTGAAGGTATTTTGATGCAGGAGTGTACTTAGCACTTTCTAAGAGCACGCTAATCTCAGTGAGTGTTAGGGACTTAACCCTTCTTCATTCTACTTTGAAAAAAAATCAGCTAGGTGCCTATCTCTGCCTCTAAGTTCCAAAATACTTTTTTAAAAATCTGGCCTTTGATAACCCAAATCCCCTTGCCTTTTAGTAAGGCTTTTCATCCTGAATTCTAGATCCTCATAGGTTTTGAAGGTCTCACTCTCTTAAATTAAAATGTAAGTTAAAGGCCCAGGTACTTCTGAAAAGCTGAACCTTGGTGCTCAGGTCACTTCTGAAAATGAATGTTTGACTACTAATCCCCTCAGGTACTTGTGAAATATTTTCCTGTCACATCTGAGAAACTGTTCTAGATGAATTTACTTTGTTATACACTTGCTTTGTCCTGAAGACTGCCTATCAAGTTTGTGTAATATTGTAGATAATATTTAAATGTTTTTTTTCCAAGAAGAATGACAATATTTGGTGGTTTTTTTTAAACTGAAAAATTGTAAGTAGAACAAAAATATATATTTATGCCTTCAGCAGGCAAATGTTTTTTTTAATGGAATTTAAATAAATGGAATTTTTATGATGAAAAAAGCAACAGTAAAAGCAGTGATTATGTTTTTCATAGCTCATTTGCCTCCCTTGCCCTGCAGATCTTGTACAGAAGGAAAATGAGATCCCTGGTGAAGCCTACAATGTCAATGACTCTGAAGAAGGACTCAGAGACCCATTGGTGTTTAATGACCCTTATTGGCCTCCACAAAAGAAACTGGTATGATCTACTAAAAGAGACATATGGTTCTTTAGAAATATAGAGGAACACAGTTTTCTTCATGGGTAAACACTGTAGTCAAGCATTTCTAAACACTGCCTGGTTTTAGATGACTGCTCTTAAAACGGCTGTCCAAATTTGGTGAGGAATTGCATTAATTTTTCATTAGTACTTGACCAACAACAGAAGTATTTTACCAATACCACAATCATGAACTTTTAATGCTATTTTTAGTCTGCAGTATCATATCAAACTAAACAAAACACAACTGATAAGAAAGCTAAACAAAACAATGAAGAGCAGCTAGACTGTTTTATCAGGCATGGGCACATTATATAACGCAATCACGTGATATCCCAAAGTTATAGGTAAGTGTTGGAACACGATAATGTTTCTGTATTAATTCCTTCATTAAAGTAAAATACATATTGTGAGAATCTTTATTGCAACTGGAGATGAGACAGTGGCAACTGAGGGAGATTGAAGTAGCAAGTGAAGGAAGGGAAGGGAAGGGAAGGGAAGGGAAGATGAAAAGAAAAGCAAGAAGGGGAAAGAATGAAAAATAACGGGAAACCTCAACATTTAATGGCAAAAGAAAACAAAAAAATCATTTCACAATGAAGAAAACAGTACTGGAGATTCAGCTAGGATGATATAAGAAACAAATAGAAAAAAACATACTGCAGTCATATCACAGAATAAACTATAATTTATTATAATATATATATATTATATATATGTATTATATAATAAATATATAGGACTAGAACCTATTGTATGAGTAGACTTCAGCTGCAGGCAGTGATAAAATGCTGAATATACCTTAAATGCTCAGTAGATACTCCGATGTAGAAAAATTCTGATGGGCAATGTATTTTTTGCTTCTTTCTCTAACGTGTCCCCAGAAAAAGAGCATCTGTATGACAGACACACCACTGATATCTTTCACTGGCTTTAGAGATGCTGTACTTGGGGTAAAACACAAGTACAGAGTCTCTGTTTCAGTTTCTTTAAGGGGTGTGCTTATTTTCTAACCTTGAACCATCCAGAGGAGGAAATACATTGAGCTGTTGGATTTGTTCTAGTGACTAATTTATCTTTTCACACGCATTTGTGAAAACAATATGATTGGTTCTTCTAGCTTATAACTTTTTCCTACTTTAGTATACTTCTCAATGCTCTTTACAAGGGGTGGAATTGAATCTGGCCATTTTTTAAAAGTTCCATGAGAAGTAACAATTTACGTAAACCAAGATTCCTCTTGAATATCAATTTAGCAGCTTGAAGTAATGTACTTGTCATATGGGAATATTGATATGAAAGGAAAAATGGCATGGATATATAAGAAATTAAACTAACTGCCTGTGTAGAGGTATCAAAAAGCACAGTGATGAATACTCTGAAATGTTTGTTGCAAGATCCTACCACTATACAGTCATCAGAGATGAAAATGGTGAAATATATTTTTTTCTAATACCATCCCAATGATTTAGAAAAACTGTAATATATGTAGAATATGTAGGACATGCTACATGTGCATGGTCCAGCTCAGATTTTGCAGTATGGGAGGGCTAAGAGGAATAGAGTAGGTGCATCTGCCTCACACTGTGACTGCAGAAGCAGGAAAAAAGTCTAGTGGGTAATGTCAGAAATTCTGACTTTCCTACAATGGGGCTGATGAAATGCAAAGCAGGGACAGTGCCCTGTAAAGGAGCCAAGTCATTTATTCTTCCTGGCAAAGCAAGAGAAAAGCAAGAGAAATTGTGATTCTCTGAGTCCCAATAAGACCTTTTACCCTATTTTGCTAATGTAAAGGGCTTTAGGGTGGATTTGCATTCACTTTTGAGCCCCTTTGCACTACTAGAGAGTTTAAACTTGACATTCCAAGCCAGAATTTGTTCTCTGGTCTTCTCCCCTGGTAGTACAACTTCCTTCTCTCGAACCATCAAAGAGCTGTGCTTCAAGAGCCCATCAGGTTCAGAAACCAGACTTGAGTGTCGCTTGTCCAAGGTATTCAGGAAGAATCAACTGACCACCTTGCCTCTTTTCTGAAATGTTATCCTTCAAATGTTAGTGTCGACAACCATAACAAAACACTATTTTGAGAGGATCATGCCAGCTTTAAGTATGCTGCCTGATGAAGGCCAAGGGGAAGTGGAGCATTTATGATACACTGCTGCAATTTCCCTTTAAAAATCTAGTATTGGTTTATTTTACTCTTTCTGTTGCATGGTGAGGTGACTAAAAAAATATGAAAAAACAGTATGTAAAACAAAATCAATTAAGGGTTATCCAAAAAATGTAAATATATTTGATACTGCAATTTAGTTTGGAAGAAACTAGATTTGGATTAGAGATCTATTTTTCATTGTGTGTATTGCTCTGCACAGACATAAAAACATGCCAGTAAAATGGATGGCAGAATGATTTTGGCTAGCAGACTTACCCTACTGGTTCATTTCTCTCTGTGTTGACTTTGTCCCTTACATTCCAAACATGGATAAATGTATTAACATGTAGTTTACCATACAGGTCAGGGGATCTTTCTCATTTGACCTTGAAAACAAATGTTCTGTCTGCTCTGCATGGATAATTCATAAGATTTAGTGGTTCATCTCTGTATGTTTGGCATTCAGAAGTGTTGCTTCCCCAAATGTGTCACTGCCTTCTGCACCAGTTAGCTTGTGCACTGCTGCTGAAAGCTGGTTACACATTTATGGGGCTAGATTTGTGTCACACAGTGATTTTTTGTTTAACATGAAGACACAGTATGCTGCTAACATGATAAAAGTCCCATTTTCATGAGTAGTAGGACATACTGCTTGTGTGTTCTTTGGACGCAATCAAATTGTGTTGGTTGAAGAAAAATGCTTGAGGTAATTTAGACACCCCCCCAAAAAAGCCAATGGACAGGCAACAATCATCATTAAAGAATTTTCCACTAGCCAGTGAAATAATGTATATGCATACATGTGTTGTGAGTACAAACACATACTGAAAGAGTCATAGCTGAAGAGCAAAAATAATAACATAGCCTTGAATTGCTCACTCTTAGAAGTTTGTGTTATCTGAATTACTACACGATGACATGTAGTATGCAACAATACTTCTGTGTATATAGGGTAGAAAGCAAGCCAAACGAGAGAACAGAAAAGATAAGAATGAGGTCAGTTTTCTAGGTAAGGCAACTAGAAGATGTGACACCTCATATGAATATTGTTCATTTTTTAGCGGGTAAACTTTCAAGATATTTCTGCTTAACTTCAGACCTTCATGAGCTGCAGAACTCATGCTAGCTAGAGGGCTAACAGAAAAATCTGACCATGCTTCGGAGAGCTTGCAGATAAGGGTAAAATAATCAAACGGTTGAATACTATCAGGATACACCCCTCTGCATCAGGAGGCAGTGAGACAGTATTGATCTGCTGGGTAAGCAGCAATCACATCTCATCAGTAGCTTAGTCATTATTGAGTCTCTAGTCATCATAGTAAAATAAAGATTTGATATGGGACTATGTCTGGGCTTATACTCACAAAAACTAAACAAGTTGTTCAGCTCCACTTTGCAGGGCTAACTTTTCTGTCTAGACAGATAATATTTGTGAAGGTATGTAGATGGGAACGCTCGTAATACTTTTTTGCAGACCAGATGAAATATAAAGGCATTTTAAAGACAATTCATATTCCTGAAACCATAGCTACACAAAGAGCTCTAATTGGCACAAGACATCACTGCCAGAGAATTAGGCAGTTACCATAACTTACTATTTGTTTTCTCCTATCCCTTGCGCAAGTACAAGCATAGGTGCTGCTGCATGGTGAGCTTCAACAACTGATGTAAATTAAAAATAATGTAAGAAAAGCCCCAGGATTTTAGCTGCATAAGTTCTCCAATAAGTTCATTATGTCACTGCAAACATGCTTGTGCCACCAAAGGAAAAGAGGCAGGAGATTAAAAAAACTGAGAACTATCACCTCTTAGGAGCAGCACTAATTTTTTCTAGCTGAAGGTATGCCTAGAACTGCAGTTGTAGAAAAGGTGTCTCCAGAAGTAAGACAAATAGTGATAACAGTGTATTGAACTCTACAAAGGATGGCGTTGATCTTGAGTTTATTGAGTATTTGTCATTTCCATGAAGTTTTTGGCACAGTAGCACCAGTAGTTGATTAGATATTTTTAAGAGATCCTCAAGAATTTAATGCTTTTTGTTATATTGTATCTATGCCTATTAAAAGATATACTGAATGCTGTGCATAATTATGTTCATAAGAGAACAGTATTAGGACAGCTGCTGAGATTCAATTAATTTTATGGGGAGATAACATTTTTTAGTTGACAGCAAAGTTAAGAAAGATGGGCTTGACTGGAAAAATCCGAGTCCTGGAATGTAGCTTTGTCCTTGGGCTGATGGTTAAAAGTGGCATTTCATTCTGCAGGGACTTGGGAGCCATCCTGCCCCTCCTAGGCCCAGGGACTGCTAAAGAGTAGCATCGCCAGTGCCTGTGGGCAGCATGAACAAACTGGCTGCACTTCCAGTTGCTCCTACTGCTGAAGAGGAACCTGCACCCGAACCTTTTCTCTCTCCTGGTCCCTGTGCTGAAGCTGCTTCAAAGAGCAGCCTGCGTATGTACTGTGCAACTCGGGGCACTACTTTTAGAATCCTATATGCCTTGGAGTGAAATGTCCCTGTTATGCTCAGCCCCCACAGGTGTCCCACGGAGAGCGGAAGAGATGTCATCTGTGGGCCCTCCTGCCTTTTGCTGGTGAATCAAAGTCAACCACCTCCTGCATCTGAGTCCACAGGACAGTACACCAGCATTCCCAGTGCACTGCCAGTGGGCAGGTACTAGCATCCAACAAATGCTCCATGAGCACAGCCAGACCACAGGGGCTGCACAAGTCTTCTGATCTGAATGTGGCAGTATATTTTATTTCATCTGTATGTGCCTGGGAAAAAACATATACAAATTCTCCTTCGATAGCATAGCCATGTTAGATTTGTCCACTGTTCCCCATCACGCCCTTTCCAAAGCATGAATCAAAACCAAATGCATATTACTTTTGGCAAATGATTTCTCCCACTCTTCCTTTTCTCTTCCTCCTGCCCTCCCAGCTGACATGCAGTGACTATAGGGGGCAATGCAACCTCACCATACAGCCTGTGTACATTGGATACATACCACATTAATAGGTGGAAACTCAAGTCTCAGTTTTTACTTTTTGCTTTTGTATAATTTGTGTCATGACAAAGATGGACTGTATTGTTACTTGGCCTCCATAAAATGGGTTTTAACTTCAGATAAGCTTTTGTTAGTTAGATTATTTTTTTTTTTGTTTGTAAGTGAAAGTTAATAAATGGTAATTTTATTTCATACTACTAATTCAAACTAAAATTAAAATAAAACAAGACATAAGAAACAAATTAAAATGATTTTGAAATTCATTTGCCATTGATCACTAAGCAGAACTGCTCCAAGTCTGCATGTATCTCATACTCATGTAATTCAATCTATATATTTGTCAATATTTCTGATGCAGTTTAATTTCTTCAGATCAGTTTCTTTCTGACATAATGCAGGCTTTGAGAAGTTACTCCAATTTAGAGTGCTTAAATGGTACTCTTATATTTTCTAAGATTTCATGAAAAAAATGTTTATATATTAAAAATCCTGAATAAAAGGGTAACTGTCATAACAGTAGAAAAATTAATATATTAAATTGTTTACATTTTTCTCACACTGATTGAAATGCACTTCACAGTAAGTAAGCAAAGAATGGTAACAATGATAATTTCAAACTCCTTTTGCTCAGCAGTGTATATATGTGTACCTGAAGTTTCCTTCCTCAATCTTTCTGCCTTACGTTAAGGAATAATTTGAAAATGCAGAGCTTCTGTTAACATGATTAAAAAAGCTGTTGTTACAGACTATTTTCTATTATTTTAATTTTGTGTCATTACAGTTTTTGACAGTTACTGTTTACCAGAGTTTCCCTGAAGCAAAAATGACTTAATGTTCAACACACGCATTAAAATGTGTTTTATTTTAATATGTTAAAGCTAATAGAAATATAATTTAAGCAGAAATCTGTGCTTAACAGTGCAGCGCACAGAATCTCTGAACACAGATGAAACTGGAACTTCTATTTGAAGGGAAAACAAAGTCAGCAGTAATTACCTTAATAAGAGCTATGCTGTATTTTTGTAATGAAATTCAAACCCAGGTGAAGCAAATGTAGTGAGTTTTGTTGTTGAAGCAAGACATAGTTTGAAACCTGGGCTTTCATACTTGGCTTTATATGGCTCAGAACTAAACCCAAAATGTTCAGCTGAAGTTCCTTTTCAATTTCCTCATCCCTTCAAACTCAGACCTGACTGTTAAGGACATTAAGTCTCAAATTCCAGAGAAAAGTCCACTGACTTCACTGAATGCTGAAAATTCTGAGTTTCTAATCCTCTAATGTGAGCACTTCAGGTTTACTCAATAGCTTACTGACCTTTACTTAGCCATGTACACATTTCAGTAGGAATTTTCAATGCTTTTTCACTAAAAATCGTGTTCAACAATATTTCCTGATCATTAAGACCTGTGTACCTAAAGCATAGACTGCGAACATCTTCTACAAGCCCAGAATACAAATCTATACTTTTTCACATAAGCACAACCTCTTTCTTTCTGTTGTTTGTCAGATTCATGTGAAAGCCAGTTTTAATAAATCCTGGCATCAGATATTGCTGGCGAGTCTGACCAGCTATTTATGCATAACTTTCCTTTCCACTGTTTGTCTAAGAACAGTGCTCAAAGTGAGGCTAGAAAGTAATCCGTTGAGGTTGATGTGCCATGTCTATCCACAAAAAGAAAAACCCAACAGACCCAAAAGCCGCAGAATAAATTTTATAACTTTGAAGAAAGAAGTGAATACTTGCTTGTCTGAGGACTTGTAGGGGGCAATAAAATTAAAATGAACAAGTATTCAAAATTAAAATCGTGGTTACCTATTCACTGTGGCAGAAAAGTTCTATAGTTAAACAGACTCTCACCTTGTTCTTTCTTATAGACGGCAGCTGAAGTAGATACTGTGCTGAAAATGTAAAAGGCAGAGCAGCACTAGCAAAAATTGTAGTCTATTACAAGGGAAGTGCTGAGTGACTTGATAAACTCACGTAAAAAGGGAAATTAAAAGCAGATAGCATTCACCAGAATAAAGTATGAAATAAAGAAGATACTTGCAAGAAGATGTGATATAGACCGGTGATGGTTGGAAAATTTCTGATATGGTGTCTGTTGTTAAAACAGGTCCAAAAAGACATGCTGGGAATTAAGACCAGTGAACTTCATCTTGTTTCTGGGGAAACTGATTGAGAATCTAATTAACGATAGAATAGTTCAGCACATGGATAATAGTTCAGCACATGGATAAGTATAACCTAATAGGGTCAAACCTGCACAATGTCAGTAAAGGGAAAACATGCTTCTCTAACCTGCTAAAGTGCTTTGAAAAAGTTAATAAAATAGTAGATAAAGGTGACCTGGTGAACATAATTTATTTGGATTTTCAAAAAATTCCTGATACAGTCCTTCATAAAAGACTATTAAGGGAAAAATATAACTATGAGGTAAGGGGCAAAATCTCACAGTGGATTAAAAATTGAATAAATGATGGCAAAAAACTTGAACTGAAAGTCTTCTCCTAAGAGTGTAAAGAGGTTAATAGTAGGATGCTCTAAAGGTTCATATTGGAGCCAGTGTTACTTAATATAATTTTTAATGATTTGTACATTGTATCTGCTAAAACTGACATTAAATGTTGGCTAGTCAAAGTGAGAGGAGTGTGAGACTGGGAGAGATTGGTTAGACTGACAACACATACATTTTAATTTGGGTAAGTGTAAATTTTGGTACTCATTTTAATGGTTATTTTCAGCTCCAACACCATATTATGTACCATTATGTTCTAATGAGAATAATTTATCTGCTTTCTGAGCAAGGATGCAAAAGATATCACTATAGCACCATGATTTGCCCTCTCTAGATATGAGTAGAGAGTAAGAGGAGAATGAGGAACCTGTCAGGTCACTGGAACTTTTCCTCATGGTAATCAGGCTGCATGGCCAGAACAAAAGCTGTGTTTATCACAAAAGAAAAAATCCTCCTTCGTAAATACTTGAATGGAAGTCCTACTCCTGTTGAATCTTTCTGGAGTGGCTATTTTTGAGGCACAATTAACTTAATTATGGCACTGAGGACATGACTGGCCCTACTGCCTGCTGTCATCTGCAACCCAAAAGGTTGTAACTGACCGCTGGTTCTCTTTGGAAGCTCTTACCAGTAAATTCCCAGCACTGTCAATCCTATCTCCTCTTTATCAATTGTCTGTAGGAACTCAATTCAGTTCTACATCTCTTTCTGGTATGGACATCCCTGTTGGCTGTCACCTATTGAGGATCAGGAAGCTTTGCCTGATCAGGGTTGTTCAAGAATTACTAAGCTTATAGGTTCTGGGGTTTGGCTTTGAGTTTGGCTGGGGTGGTTTTGTTTGCTTTATTTTTTCCCCCACTGTCTTTTCTACATCACATTGAATTTTAAATCTTTAAATAAAGATTATTTAAAACACTACCCACTGAAGGACTAAAGTTGCATGTGGTGAGATCGTGACCTTATATTAAGCGTATTCTTTGTAAGATACTCAGTTCATACCGTATTGCAGGTGTCACATCCACTCTGTTGAAACTGAAGTCCATTCAGGTTTTTTTTTACTTGTAAAAAAGTGAGAGCTAACAGATGATGTCTCCTTCAAAACTGATATGAGTTCATCTAGTTTTAGTATAAGCACAATGAAAAGAATCTTTTCTGTTGCTTTCTATAACTCTTCCTTAAAAAAATATCTATTTTACCATTTATACTGAGGCACAAATGCAGTCTTTATAAGATGCAACATTTTGGACTATGAGTAAGCACAGTAGGAAAAAAAAATGATTTCTTGACAAAAGAAATGGGTGAAAATAAACCCGCTAAAAATAGCATTTATCTTGATTGGTAACTCATGCTTTTAATTTTTTTGTGGAAAATATTAATAGAGTTATTTAAATAAAAAGAACTAATGCATTTTTTTTCTCTTTTGTTGTTGCAGCCCTGTTTGTATTTACATCCAGTCATTTAATGCCCATTAAAGAAGTAATGCTATGTTAATGTAAGGGAAAAAATCAATGCTACTCAGATCAGTAGCTGTGGGGAAACAGTGCAGCAGCTGGTTTGCAAACAGCAAGCCCACATAGATCAATGAAATTACAAGCTAAATCTGCTGATGCTCACAAACTGCTCCAGCATTGTGATGTCTAACCTTTCTCAAGTTCAAGATCTCTGGCAAGCCAGCAATAGCTAAATGGAAAAAAAAAAAAAAAACCAAACAAAAAACAAAACCAAGAAAGAAACAAAGAAAGAACATAACAGGCTGGTGGAGAATTTTAGCATGATATGTAATATTCCACTTTTGAAGTTATCAGTATAACTGCATGTTTGTAACAGATATAAAAGCCACTGTAATCTCCCAGGGAGCAAAGCTGCAATCTACACACTCTGGAGATTTTCTTCCTTAAGAATGTTCAAATCTGTCACGTATTACCTTGAACTGTAACACTGGAGGGCTAGAGAGCACTTCAGTAATATGGCTGTTAATGTGAATTCCAGAAAATAATTTATCAATGAGCAACAGTACAGCTTCTACCATGTGCAAAGTCTTTCATTTTATGATGGCTGTAGCCTTTAAAATGGTTTAATTTTTTTAAAGCTTGTAAATTAAACATGCAAAATATTTGACTTTTTGAATACAAGAATAATTTTCGTATTTTATGCTATTTGAATGGTAAGTGAAGGAGCCCCTTTTACCTCAAGGAAAGCAACACTGGGGTTTATCAGTATAATGTGAATAACATCCGTTTCAATTTCAAGGCAGTCCTCACCCTATTTGTGCAACTTTTTTAAACATAGCAGTATTTTTCAGGTGTTCATCAGCAAGAAGACAGAGAGAACCAACCTCTGAAAGTTGCTATAAAATGGAACGCATTTTTAAAAGGGAAATAGGTTCGTTTCAAAAGCAGAATAAAAAGGCATCTTGAGTTTTCTTCAAATATTGACACATGTATTTTGTGGGGGACAAAATGTGTACTTTGCAAATATACAATTCTTATTGTCTACTAATCTCCTGTTACATTACATATATTATCTAAATGCCATAGTTTGATTTTGTTCACTTGGATCTGTTTTACAGGTTGTAAATAAAAAAACATTAAGAGGCTGGAAGCATTTTTTGAGTCTTCCTGCTAGGGAGTAGCAGAACAGAAAATGGAAGTCCAGTCCTTATTAACTGTCTTCTGCTGTTGTAGGCTTGCAATATTTTACAAACCAAGAACATTCAAGAATAAAATCAACAGTGGGGTGAAGTGTGATTATTTCTTTTATTGTCAGTTTTTTCTCCTAAATCGACCATTTGGGAATTTGACGTAAAAGTTACTTTTCTTCTCTAACTTTCTCAGATACCTAATAATGAAACAAACAAACAAATGTTTTCATTTTGAAGTGTTAGATTTCTGCTTCTCTTTTGCATATAGACCTTCCCAGATACATCCAGTTTCCTTTCATTGCTGATATTTATGTTGATTTGTAACTTAACAGTGCTGCTCAACAGTGCTGATGGCTGGATAATTCGTGCTCAATGTGGAGGTAAGACTACCTGTGCAACAGTGTGATAGCTACTAACAAGGTGGAAGTTGACCGTATACACTAACACTGCTGGTGGTGTGTGGTCACTGATGGAAATCTCTGCTTCTACTCCACTTATTGGCTAGGAATGAGAGAAAGATGCCCAGTAGAGGCTAGAGGCTGCTGGTCCCAAGCCTGATCTAATATCCATAGTGGTTGTGAGGAAATACCAGCATTTCCTCATACGGTCGTAGGTCAATGGCATGGGTGTGCTCACAGTCAGGATAGGACTTCTGAGAGCTTTGTGTTCAGGTTTTATTAAGGTCTCACCCTTTATTTGGACCTTATTGAGAAAACTCTTGTGAAAATACTGGAACTGCTGAGATACATCTGAGCTAAAGAGAAGGGACCTGCTGGTAAAAGCGTGACCAGGATTTCACCAAAACTCTTTTTTGAAGCAAAATATGAATTTGCAATGAAGACTTTGAGGTCATCAGAAGAAAACGAACAACGTTCTACAAGGAAAATTGTTCCCATGAAGAAACTGAGATAAAGCAAGTATGGGAAGAAAATAAATTAACCCAGTCTGTGTTCCTAGCTCAGGTTTGCATTGTCCACCTGAAAAGCAGTACTAGTCATTATTATGTTTGTCTCTTTCCATGAATAATAGTTTGGCAATCGAAGTATGAATCTTGCACATCATAAAGAAGTGTATTATTGTAGTGGAGAAACAAAAGGGATGATGGTGGGGGTGCAATTGCATTGCTCATACTTTTTTCTTATAACAAAAACATCACTGTGCCCAGAGATCCCCAGCAATAATTCCTCTTGACTGCAATAAGTACCTACTTTTGAGGAAGAGAAAGCTGATGAGCTGCAGGCTTCCCTGCTGCTAAACTCATCTAACAACCCACTCCTGATGTTTTCTGCTTTAAAGACCAATAGGAACTTTATAGATTGGTTGGATGCTCTTCTTTTCAGCCTAGCTCAGAACCTGAAACTTCGCAGTTGATCTGAAAAGCTGGATGCAGTTTGGTTACTAAAGCAGCATCAGATCTGAGCGTTTTTCAGCTACACTATCACACCAGCCAGGGGGGATACATTCAGTTTTACAGAGATTGGTGTCTATAGTTCTGCCTAATCAGCCTGAATGTAAAGGGCCTAAGGGTTCTGTAGTGTGGCCTTATACCTTCATCTGCGCTATGTGGTTAGAGTTCATTTTTACAAAGAGAGAAACCAAAATCCTGAAATAAGCATCCTGAAGTATCTAAAAGCTTTTAATCTGGGCTTAGAGCAAAAATGAATTTTGAGGTTCTGATTTCTGACTTAGTCATCATTTCTGACAGTGATGAAAGTGAGAAATTGAGATTTGTCTCAACATTTTCTTTAAGGAAGAAAGATCAGCTCCTTTGACAAATAGGAGTATGGTTGGACCATCTTTTTCTCTGGTCTCTGTTATTGTCAGCAACGTGTATGTGCTGAGTTAATGTAGATGAGTAAATGCTATGACAAAAGCTATACTTTTACTGTATCAGAACATTGCTGGAAAGTACAAGCAGATACCATGAAAAATGTTGTTTTGATGAGGCAGCTAGTCCTCTGATCTTGAAGAGCATATACACTGGGTGCTTATTTGGAAAGAGCAAAGTGTTTCATATCCACTCACTGATTGCATGAAAAAAATATTTCTTGAGAAATATATGTGAACAATTCATATAAGTTCTAAATTATGCACTGCGGTATTAAATGTATTTGTATACAAATAATATGTATACAAATAAAATAAAATGTGGTATACACCACAAGATTTTATTTTAATCAAATATCAGTCTTACTAGTGGACTTAAATGGAGCCAGAATGCTGTTATTCAAGATGTAACAAAGGCACCCTGGCTTGTAGAGCCTGAGTATTGTCTTGAATGCTACAGAACATGTTTCTGCTCTTGGTGTATGCCAAATGTCTGACTAAATGCTTCTTGGCCCTTCTGCCAGCTTCTCATACTGCTGTGGTTTCCCACTGTGTTGTGACCAGCATGGTCAGGACAAGCCTCTTCTGTGCAAGCAGCAGCAGGCTGAGAAGGGGGGTGGGGTGGCCTTGAGCTTGGTGTGTAACTGAGCTGCTGGGATAACTTCACCAACGCTCTCATTTACAAGGTCCTTCTGGAGCCTGGTGTCGGCATTATACACCATGATGGGGCCTATTTCCCCTAAAGTGTGCCTCTTTCTGCTTCACTTCACTGCTGGCAAAGAGCACTTAGAAGTACTTTTCTGTTATTTTCACCAGAGTAATCTTAGGGTCTGTAATGGCTGATCTTACAGACATCTTCCTTTCCAGAGTGTGATTTTCCACTTACATAGAGCTGGGTTTCCATTCTGCCTCTTTGTCAACACTCTGCATTTAAAGCCGTTGGTTTCAGCTTTGCCAGTGGCTCAGCAATCTTGATCTCATAGTGAATGAAAAAAAACATTAGAGAAAGGGACAGCACTGTCCTTCCCATCATGAGCCAAGTTTTATTCTGCAGCAAGGCTGATTTGCAGTGAAAGAAATTCAGACATAAATAAACAGGGATATAAAAACATTGCCTATACAACTTTGACAACTGAAAAATAGCGTAAGAGATGTGATGAGTTAAATGTGTGTTATAGATTTATAATACTAGGGCTCGTTTCTTCGTGTCTCTCTCTGTCTTGCTGTGCACAACCTGTCTCCCTGAAACTGGAAATTAATATGTTGGATGGGCTGTCTTTGACATTAATTTTCATCATTCCCATGTTTAGCGCTCTGAACCAACTTTCTGGTAATGAAGTTCATGTTAGAAGGATATAGTGGACTTTCATTTATCAGACAGTCCAATTTGTGTGCAAGACTAGTGCTGCTTACTTTGTGTTTATTGTAGCAGGACTGCCAGTTCTGCCAGTGGTTGGTGGTCTTGTCAGCATTTCCATTATGAATCTTGGTGTTTTAGGGCTTAAAACACAACTGTTGCTTTTCAGCAGTGGTGCTGCTCAATACATGCTTAGTCAGCAAGAAATTACTTTTACAAATTTTACATTTAAATTGTTTTAGCAGTTTGATTCTTTCATTGCAGATGCCTCAAAAATACAAAACAATGTGGGGAAATGGGAAGCAAGTAAGTTTAAAAGGGGTGCTTTTTTTTTGCAAAGCTTGTGTCCTGAAAGTGGTTTAATTACTCCTTCAGTCTGCCAGTTTGTGTGTGGTTAATGTGGTTTATTCTATTAACTCAGGCAATTATGACAAGAGTAGCTACTAGAGACTGGAGGGTTTAGGTGGCTCAGTAATGACAGTCTCACTGACAACAGTTGCTCCATTGCTAAGATTTTCGTGGTCACCTGATGATGAGCAGACCTGGACCTGTTCAGATGCCAAATCTGTCCAGCTTTCTTCATTTTGTATGTATGGAAGTTTGCCTTAATACTCAACTTAGCAAAGGGGTTTTAAACTGGATATCCCCAAGACTCTGCTTCCTCTATCAAATTGGCAGTACTGGGGTTTTTCCTAACTTTGCTGTAACCTTCAAAAATGTTGACAGGGCTCCATCTTTAACCCAATAAATGGAACATGATCACCTTTATTTTACCTCAGCACTACCTCCTATTTTTCACAAAGGGTTTCATGGAATTTTTTCAACGTTGCCATTATTTCTGCTCAAGGTACAATACGAGCTGCTGCCTTGCTGCTGGCATGTTACTCGGGCTGTAGGATGGTAAATGTGGGGCAGCTGGCCAAGTCAGTGCTCCAGGCAAGAAGCCAATGCTGTCTTCTTTCTAGTGTTGCTACTTTTTTTCCTCTCTGGTATAAGATCTCCCTTCCTCTCAAACTGATACTGAAAGACTATTAGAAAATTAATCATACCTCAGGTGTCTGGGGGAATATACTTGATTTCCCAGTCACTAATGTGTGAAAATCTTACACTGGAATAATGCCATATGTCAACCTGTGGCAATATCAGGGAAATATTGACAGCATTTCATTAATGAAATGTTGAGCTTGAATGACCTGTAGGCTGAAAATTCAGGCTACATAAATTTAAAATAGTCTCTCAGCTATCCTGTGATCTAGTGTTCCTGCATCAACAAGTATGTTGTCTCTGTGGTCAGCAGAAAAAATAGTATTGCATTAATGTAAGAAAAGCTTGCCCGAAGACTAAAACTGAAAACCCTCTCACATCGGTATGACAGTAAGGAGGGACTTTATAATCTTACCAGGCCATTTTTTTTTCTTTTTTAGCCCTGTGATAGGGTTCCCAGTGGGACCTCCCTAAATAAACTGGGTATATGGATGCATGCCACTGAGTTTAAGCTCCTCATTGTGACGTTCTCCATTGATTATATCATGTGTGTCTTTAGGCTAAATTCATGTCAGAGTAACATTTATAATCTAAACATGATTACAAAGGTATTGTTTTCCAAAGTTTGTTACTGACAAATTTTACCTGTGTGTCTTCAAAGGGGGGGAAAAAAGAAGCCATGAGAAACCAGCATAAGAAGTGCAAATTTAGCAACACAGCAGAAATATTAATTAAAAGAGGTTAATTGGGTTGGGGCAGGGTGGTGGGAAATGCTCTAATCCTCTGCATTGCCATGTGATGTTACAGCGCTTGATCATTCTCAGGGCCAGGAAGAGAAGGGATTGGAAATTACAGCATGGAGGAAGAAAGACAAAGTAATCAACATTTTCATTACTTAGTATTTTCCCACTGTCCAATGGGAGGCAGAGTGCTTGTGCTTGTGCTTGCTCTGAAAAGAGGCGAGTGTACATAGCACCAGGATGTCTGCAGAGTGTGCCAGTCCTGTCTTGTGCAGTAAATTCCTGTGGCCAGCCCCACAGAGTAGCTGGGGTGGTGAGATAATCAGCATAGCCTTCAACCAATAAGTATGGTGGGTTTTTTATTTTTGGCCTTTATTTTGAAATTAATTTTCCTTGTTTGCAACTCTAAGTGTTTTGAGCCTCTCTTTGATAAAACAAAGTAAGATCATTCTTTTGTCCGCAACTTCTTTTTCTTAGTGACCTGGTAAACATGAAGCTTTCTCTTCCCTAAGGAGCAGCAAACAATTCCGCAGTGTGCACAATCATTTGTAGAACCCTGTCTCCCACACAATTTGGGAGTTTGCAATAATCTACTGTGTCTTTCTCCACTATACTACAAAGTCATGGCTGTGGAAAGAAACCATTTAGTGCAAGAGTTTTCCAGAGAACTACCTCTCGGCAAATAGTACCTAACAATGTGTAGATTGTATGAAACACCTAATCTTCATAATCTGTCACTGAGATTCCAACCTGGGTTAAGAAACGTATAATCCACCCTAGCCGTACGAAAACTCCATCCAAAAATTGCAGGAATATAATAAAGGGTGATGATTTCTGAACTACAGGCATTTATAAGAAATAATTAACCTTCTCAGAAACCATCCCATTTTCTGTCAAAAGTATTTTAGCATTTTCACTTAAGTCAGTGTTTATGGACCTGTAAGGCTAACTATTTTTAAGGTAAAAGACTTAAAATTCTTCATTTTCTTACTTGCAAATTTCTGTTAGAATTTTAAAATCAGAAAGGTTTCTCTGCCAGCTATTGGTATTGCTGACACATGGCTTTGTTTCAGTGTCTTGCAGTCCTTGGATGACAGCTGGGATGTTCACAGTCTGGACAGTAGGGCATTTTCAATCATGGCTGGAAAGCCAGCAGTGAGAGATTTCAGAGTCTATTTTTCTGGGCAACTGATTATTTTCTTTTTGTGGAAGTGGTGGGCTGTAAAATGATACTTCACAGCAGATATAATTGTGGGTGGGTGAGATGCTGGTTCTTAATTACTCAATACTATAGAAAAGCAAAGTCCCAAACAAAACAGCCAGATTAAGACTAACAATCTCACAGGAACCTGACTCACAGCAACGCACAAGAGCTGCCCTGCCATGTCTCGAGATATATATGTAGAGGGAATGAAGCAGAGAGTGACAACTTAACTTGGAATTTGTTTTCCTTTTCCTCTGTCAGATTTGTTAAGTTTCTCTTAACCCTTCAATGCTGCCAACTGGTGTTTTGTCAGCTACAGTTTTAGGAGAATGTCAGCACATTCTTGATGATTTTGGTTGCCATGGATAAGTGTATTTCTTTGATTTTTCTGGGACATTGTGTATTAATAAACAGGGTACTTTACTTACTTTGTTATACACATTTAATTTCCGTAGCCTATTTGTTCCTTTTAATTTTGATAGCACAAGTACTGTAGAATGTGAGGCCACTTTAAGGACTGTCAAACTTCTGCCAACCTTTAAAGGTCAAAATCAACTGTGACACCTACAGTTCAAATGTAATTAGTTGGAGATTTACTGTGATTTTATGCCAATCTCCCAGTAGCTTAGGAGTGACATGGTATCTAACCTTTTGGGATCCCAAGAGAAGTTCAGGGGGATGTGAAGATAAACAGTAAAATATACTAGCTAGCACACTGCACCTTTCAGCAAGTCATCAGTCTCTTACACTGTGCAAGGAACAAGAGTGCGTTCAGTATTTTTCTAAAAACAAATAACTCGCCAGTCTCTGACATGGCCACCTAGTATAAAGTTGATGTATTTATTTAAAGCTTAGCTCATTCTGTATGTTCTTGGATCATTAAACTGAAGGACTCATACAGTCATGATTTTTAATGAAGCATGTTTGAATAATTATGCTAATTTACAAAGCACTAGAATCAAATCAAGTGATCAAAGTTTTCATGATTACTATCGTGTTTTTGTAGCTCCCCTCCATCACTGATTTCTGGATAGACTCTAGCCCTGGCTGCTTTTTTGTCATTTATTTAGAAATTGCTGCTAATCAATGCAGAACTTTAAAAAAAAATTTACACTGGAAAAGAAACACATTTCACATTATGTCTCTATAGTGGACTTTGTATGAGTTTGAAAGTAATATAGCTCCAACAGACACCAGCCTAAATACAGTCTACAATCAATACTGTATTCTGCCTTGACAGAAAGCTGAATTTTTATCTGTTAAACGTGTGAGCTTGGGGCAGCTCTGTGTCTGAAGTGGTTTAAATCTGAAATGTGATGTGCTGCAAAGAAAGTTGATTGACATCTTTGTTTATTGAAAAGTATTACATGAACAACAAAACACGGCCAGATACAGAACACTCCATTGCAAAGTGCAGCTGTGTTATTTTTCAATCCTATGTGTTCTGCCCCTTTGATGCCTGTCTGATGTAATAAAACTGTAAGAATCTTCTTTGATTCAATAGTAAAAAATTTGGACAAGGGTGAGATATGGAGATATATATTGGTTGCAGGGTTTGGTGAATTTCTTTCAAAAAACAGTTGGGTTTTTTTTTTGGATTAATGTTTCTGAATTTGAAAATAAATTAGGATACATTTAATAAGGAAGCTGTCTGAGGCTGCTTGAAATATCTTTAAATATGCACTGGAAGAGTGGAAAAAAGAACAATGATGACTAATCTTAAAGCATTAAACATGCAGAATAAAGAATTAAGTTACATTTAAATTTCATGTTAGAATAATTATGCTCTTCATTGAAATTTTCCCATGTTTTATTAAATCTTTATTATGTCAAGGTAAATAGAGGTTAATTCTGCTGTTACCTCTTCCAATAAAGCATTATCTTTAATCTTGCATTAATAAAATAGTAGTAACTTGCACAATGTGGGTAATCACCATAGACTAATTTAGACCATTCTAAAATCTTGTCTTTAGAGTATGGTGTCGTTAAAAATAGATTTCACAAGAAAACATGTTATATAATGTAACTTAAAGAAGAAAGCACGATTTTCTCTTTAGGAAATTTTTCACTACCTTTCCCCAATGCGCTGATTATTGGCAATATATGTTACAAACTTAGCTCTGCTCTTCCTTCTCAGAGTTAGTTTGTCCTTAGTTACTTCATAAGTTCCTTTGACTTGCCTCTTACACAGCAAAAGCTATTAAGTAGAAGGTGTTTGCCTTTAGCATTTTATTGTAAAGTCCACACTGGGCATTTTTCTGTGGTCAGCATAGAACACAAAGTCCCACATCCTTGATTCCTGTGCATCTCTCTTCCGTCGTAGATACCTAGTGCTGCTCACCAAACTACATGCATTTCCAAACCAGAATGGATTCAAAGCAGGGAACAGTCAGACCTATCAGTCTTTTTCTGTCAAAGCCACATCCAGCATGTCGGATGGATCAGCTTTATCAGGGAGACAGGTACCGCTTTTCTTTGGAAGAAATAGAAGAAATTTACAGTCCTTCCTGCATAAAGTGATATAGCTTGCTCAGGGTTTTGCATACTTGTGCTATCCAACAAACAAAAGCATTATATAGTGTAAATGCAAGATGTCACCAATTGTCCTGTACTTTAAAGCCAGGAATGGGAAAACATTGCTTGACGACATGAGTTGAATTTCATGTGACACGTGGATGAATTCTTCCCCAGTATTATTCTGTAGATTTACAGAATCAGAAAATAACAGGTCACTTACAGAGATTGTCCAATCTCCAAGGCTGCTCAGACAAGATTTTCCCTCTGTAAATCCATGCTGACTACTTCCAGTTACTGTCCTACCCTTTATACATTTGGAAATCTTCTCAGCAGTCATTTTCTCTGGTTTGTTTTTGTTGGTTTTGTTTTGTTTTGTTTCCTTTTGTTTCATTTTGTTTTGTTTTGTTTTCACCCTCAGGAACTGAGGTGAAACTGACTTAATTGTAGTTTCCCAGATTCTCCTTCTTGCCCTTCTTAAAAACAGGAGTGACAATTATTTTCTTCCAGTCCTCAGGAACCTTCCCTAGTTGCCATGATCTTTCAAAGATAACCAAGAGTGGCCTTGCAAAGACATTGCCCAGGTCCTTCAGCACTTGTGTATGTCCAGCTTCTTTACATGATCCCTAGCCACCCTCCTGCATCGAGGGTCAGCCTTCCTTGCTCCAGGCTCCCACTGGTCTCAGGGACTTGAGTTTTCTGAGGGCAAATGTTACCAGTTAAACTGGAGGCTAAGAAGTCATTGAGTACCTTATCCTTTTCTGTGTCTTTTGTCACTAGATTCGCTGCTTTATTCAGCAGTAGGCCCAAATTGTCTGTTATCTTACTTTTGCTGCTGATATACCTGTGGAAGACCTTCTTGTTTCCTTTAATGTTCCTCTCCAGGTTCTACTGCAGATAGGCTTTGACTTCCCTAAAGCCATCCATGCATTGCTTAGACAGTGTCTCTATACTCATCCCTGCTCACCTGTCCCTGCTTCTACCTCTTATAGGCTTCCTTCTCACATTTGAGCCTTGGACATCCATGCAGAACTCCTGATATCTTTGCCTGACTGCTGCACACTGGGTTGTACCATTCTTGAGCTTGGAGGAGGTGATGCCTGAAAATCAACCAAGGCTTTTGGACCTGTCTTCTCCCCAGGACTGTATCTCATAGGATTCTTCTAAGCAGGTCCCTGAAGATGTCAGAGTCTTCTCTCTTGAAGCCCAGGGTTGTAATCTTGCTTTTTTGCCTTGTTCCCTCCCATCACGATCCTGAACTCCACCATCTAATGGCTGCTGTACCAAGACCTCTCTTGGCTTTTACACCTTCAGATCCCTGATCAGTTCTTCCTCATCATTCAGGAGAACATCTCCCTTCATCACCTCTTTGCCCACATGTATCATGCAATTATTGTCAAAACGTCCTGGATTTCTTATGCCACTGAATGTTCCTCGGGTTACTTCTTCCATTTGTTTCCCTGATAAGGCTGTCTGTAGCAGACGCTGACTACAACATTGCTCATGTTGGTGTGCATGCTACTCATGACCATAAAGTCTCAGCTGGCTCCTCACTCATCCCTAGGCAGAGCTCCATGCATCCTATGTGTATGGGAGCATACAGGGAAGCTCCCTCTCTTTGCCATCCTGGCCTCTCCCTCCTGAAGAGCTGCTATCCACCCATGGCAGCACTTCACTTGTGGGAGCTATCCTACAACATCCATGTGATCCCATTAGGTTCCTAGCCCTGCAGCTGCATGCACACCCAATATCCTCTCTTTGTTCCTTATGCTGTGTGCTCTAGTGCATGTTTAGATGCACATTACTGTGTGATCTGCCAAAACATTTTAGAAAGTTTTCTTAGCCCTCAGCAAAAACAGATTTCCCAACTCAAAAGAAGACTAGTCTGTGCATGCACACATTTTCTTTTCTTTTTTTTTTTTTTTTTGGGGGGGGGGGGGGGGCGTGGCTTCATTCAACTTAAAGGGATAACATGCATTTATTGCACTTTAAACTGCATTTATTGCACTTTAAACTGCATGCTGTGGTGTTTTACTGGTTCATTTATATCACTATCATTTTGTTTGTTGTTATTGGCTTTAATCTTTGTTTTCATCAAACTATAAAATTCCCCATTGAGTTTTGTCAGGTTTGCGTAACAAATCACTCTTCACATTTTCCCTGCACATTGCTTTTCCATTTTGCTAGCTTCTGTGTAAATTCCTCCTCAGACACTCGAGTAAGTAGATGGTCAGTTACATTTCACCATGTACTCTATTTCATTATCTGGAGTGTCCGTAAAGTTATTATTTTAAAAGCATTAATGTCAATAGATCTGTAAAAGGCATTTACCAAGCAGCTTCAGTGCTGGTAGGAAAGAAAGAGCTCATTTTGAAAGTGTTCCTGAGAACCATGTGGAGGATAGGATAAGGCTATACTTCTGTGCTAGTACAGCAATACAATCAGACTACTAGAGATGTGCTGTGGCACGCAGGACTAATTTTCCAAACTTTCTTCCTGCATGTCTTTTCAAGATAAAACCCAACTGAGAACCCCCTGGGTAGCTAACTAAAGTTACTCAACTAAGCCTTGAGAGATGTCCAGTGAATGAAATTACAAAATAAATTGGTTTTTTTAAAATAAATAACGTTACAATGAAAGACTGCTAGACTACTATGAGTGGTTATAGGGTAGTAATATGCAGTCTTAATTAGCTATTTCATGTGTAAATTGTTTGCAATAAACCTGGACGTATGAAAGACTTGTTAGGATCCAGGCTTATTCTCAGATTTGAAATTCAGACATTGTGTATTGAACCATTTGCTAAAATTCATATCTTGTTTCTCTGTAATTTATCCTTCTAATGCATGAACTTCCACCGTTACATTGAGCTGCACTATAATGTTTAAAGACAAAGAAACAGGGCGGACACAAAGCTTTTTGAAAGAATCTGGTTGAAATTTACTTGTGTTTGTCCCAGCTTCTCTTTGGAATACAGGAACTGTTCATAACTGAAATTCAACGGCAAGCCTCTGAGATGTGAACTGACTGAAAGTGAAGCAAATATTTGCATAAATGTCCAAGAGGTGGTTTATATGGTCTCACTTTTCCATCTTTTTTTTTTTTTTTTTTTTTTTTCTTTCTGGCTGTGGGATGACCTGAAGCACGATTTTGCTTGTCCGACATGTTTTTGGGAAAGGAGCCGTTTCCCTTAGTGTTTTACAAGCTCTGGTGCCAGAGAGGTGGTACATAAAGTCTCAGCAAGTATTGAAAGCTGTTTTTAAAGTGGAAATATTCAAAGCATGCAGTAGTCTCTAAGCATCTGTTCCAGGGACACATTAATGCGTTTGAAAGGATATTAAAGCTTAACACAGAGGGGGAAAAAAAAAAAAAAAGTCCTAGTGGCAAGATGTAAAACTGCTTAACAGAATTACATCCAGAACTTTGTGTATTTGATCTGAAAAAATAAATCATCTTACAGTTGCTCACATTAAAGCTGCATGTCAGTTTGGGAGCTTTTAGGATCTTGGACAGGTTTCATTTTTCTGGTTCACATAAGCTCTGTGTGTATTTGTGCAACTGCTGAACCTCAGAGCAGGATTTCTGGTGACCCTATGCACTGTTTGAGGATTTGTCTAATGTGCAAATTTAAGACAATCATTATGTATAGTAAAAAATTATTATCCACCTTTTTCCCCAGTACTCAGTTGCTAATAGTGGTCATGGCTTGATTAAGAATCCTTCTCAGTTTAATGCTTCCAATTAACTTGCCTAGTTTTGTGGCTGACTTGATGGCCTAGATAAAGCACAGGCTCTTCTGAGAGAGATATTGAGCCTCGCTTCTGGACTAAGGGATAAGGGAAGGCTTGAGCTGTGGTTCAGCCCTACCTACTGGTGGATTAGGAATGTCATTCAGACTTGAGTAACTCCAGACTCTTTTTAGGAGGAGGATCAGATTAACATGCAGAAAAGTGGAGCACTGAGACAAGAGTGAAGCATCTTGTAACAAACGCAGTGGCTTGAGACTTGGTGTGGGCTTTTGCCCTAAATTGTGTCCAGTTGGTAGGTCTGAAAGGAGGCGAGGGTCTGGTAAGGTCTGGGGGATCAAAGGCAGAGGCCATGCCTGGCGCGTTCCTCTTTTGGCCTTTGGACCATCGGCTGCAGAAGTGGCAAAATCCTAGACAGGTTATTAAAATCTGTCCTCTGAGTTAGGGTTATTTTGGTGCAGAATTCAAAAAATTAAGATTATGAAAAGCAGAAGGTTATAGAAAGAAGAAGCAGGCCAAAAATTTGTCCTTAGCCTTCTGTTGCCTTGGGCCTCACAATTTAGGGATGACGGTTAACTCAGCGGCTAGGGGGCAGAAGTACTGTGGGTAGAAGACGTAAGTCCTTTTTTTCCATGAGCCAAGGAAACTTGGATACTTTGCAATGGCAATCTCTTTTGCTACATGAAATAAATACGACAAATGAAAAGGGAAGAGCAAACTGATTACCCTAATATTAAGAGCATGAAATGGAATTTATAAATATCTTTGCATGTTCAACACCCAGTCCTGCACAAGGCATGTTAATTTAATGCTTGTCACAGAATTGGAAACTCATCTAATCAGAATGGAGCCTTTGAGATGTTTCACACCTACAAATGCATCAAGTGGCTAAACCTTACACAGTCTTTCACCATGATATGACCTGCATATCTCATTACAGCACAGTGTTCACTACATTTGTTACAAGAACATTTGCATGACAAAAACACGATTATTTTCATATATAACAAATGTTAAAATGTATGCTACATATAGATGTAGTATCTAACTTGACTGGTCATTTACAATTATTCTTAATTCAGGGTAGTACTTAATATCAATAGTTTAAGGACACTTCAGCATTTCCACTCCTAAATATCCTTTTTCAAAGCTAAGTTGATGGTGCCTTACGTACAAGCATAGTGCTTTCAATGAATAGGAAAAGAAATATGTCTGTAGGTAGATGAAAAACAGTTATAAAATCTCTTTTCTTTTTTAGACAATGGGAAATCTGTATCTACCTAAATGCTTCTGAGTGTTAACCATGTCTGAATGCTTAATGTTGACTGCTTTAATGATGATTGTTCAGTACTCATACAAATGTTTTGGCACCAAGTAATATCTTGTTTGCTTGTGTGGATATAATCTGAAGGCTGCCGCAACATCTAATAAAACTGTTTTCACTCAGAGAGGCATATAGGCAGGAACAGAGTGCTGTTAAAGCACACAACATCCAAAAAGAAATTCACCACAGCCAGTAATGAACATGCACCTCCTTTATTTAACTTCAGGTAAATTTGTTGCACACTTTATAAAAACGTCATTCAATGCCTCTCTCATAGGTTCCATTATACAGGTATGGTTTAAGATGAAACATACTATATCTAGATCTAGTCTTATTGCTGCAACATCTTACTTAAAAATATTCCTGAAAATAACTCCAAAGAGCAGGGCAAAGTGTTGAGATCTGAGTATATATGCACATCAAGACTGTAACAGTTTCGTATCTGTAATGCTCCTAGTGAAGAAAACTAGCTCTGTCTCCAAGGTCACTGGTGTCATTTTTAGGACTAATCAGCAGCGATTTGTTGAAAACCTTTGTCCTGCAATTGTCTTGGATTCAAGTCAGTCCAACTGCTCTATATAAGCATTATGCCGTGATGCAGGACTCCACCCAGCAAAACCACCTGCTGAAGTCAGGTAACGAGATATAGATGGCAATGAGGAATTCTTCTCTCTTCGCAGCAAAAAATTGTACATGCACATCTGCATATAAATACATCTGCATTTAGGTATGTGCACATATATATATCACACAAAATTATATACTTCTTACATGTGTTGGTATTTAGTATGTTTTCACAGTAAATGGAAGTAACAGCTGCTTCATTCATAACATTAGTTACTCAGCATTTGAAATTAATGTGCTGTTCTTCTACATTTGAAATAGACAGGAAGTATAATAATTAGGTAGGTTTGAGATTCAGAATCCTCCGGAATGTAGACTATTTAACTAATTAGTATAGGATACAGAAATGTGATGCAATTGTACAAATATATGCACATCTCTTTTCTTCTTTCTAGTGAGGCAAAGACAGTGTGGTCCCCAAAGGAGATTGTCTTTTTTTCCTGGTATGTTCAACCATTTTTAGCATTCCTTAGTGGTGCACCAAAAGGGAGAATTATTTTATCTCTGAGGGGTCCTGTGAATTTCATGCAATGTGGGCTTCTGTGAATAGAGTTCAAAATGTATTAGAAAAAACAGGTTAATTTTTACAGTAAGAGGTTGAAATGTTGAACTGCCCTACTGTGGCAATGTGAAGCATCCCACAGATAGCTGTGGGGGACTGAACTCCTAGAAGCTACACAGAGTATAATACTATTTACTGTTTTAATTGTGGGCAAGAAGTCTTTTCCTTTGTTGGAATCTGTAATGCCCTTTAAAATAGAAATAGCGTGATACTTCAGAATATTCTGCTTAATGTATTTTATGTCCTTAATTTAATGTTTTTACTTTCTGATTTGTTTGTATTCAGAATAGCAGTAATTGGCAGCTGAAGTTGAATCATAGCATCTGGGTTGTAGTCTATTCATGACATCAGCGTATTTTTACTGCTTGTAAACATGCCCTCAGATCGTCACAAAATGTCACAGAATTTGAATAACTGGAAAAGCAGAGAGAATTTATGCTACCATTGCTCCAAACACTACACGCTGCGTATGCTGGTGGTGGTGATTGAGTTAGTGTCAGCCTGGCCCAGAGGAAAGGCATGAATGGAACTTATCACCTTCCTCCTCCTCTTCTTTCCCGAAGTCTGAAGTTCAGAGTAGTGAAGAGGAAAAGAAGAAAACCTTTGGGGTTATGACTGGTATGTGGACCGAGAAGGGAAAAGAGCTTTTTAGTCTGAGAAAGGTGAAGAACATTTTCAGAAAATTGTGAGGATCTCTACTGCCTTCAGAGGGTTTTATTGAATACTATGGGTTTACTATATGCTTCTGTCCACTGTCTAGTCACTCTGACAATGACATTTCATCCTGTGAGGGTCATACTCCAGGGACTGAAAGACACTGTTCTTATAGTGTAGACTATAACAGATTTATTACTTGGTTTGGGGCTGTAGGCATTTTATAACTCAATACGCTTTTACAATTTATGAAGAACATTATAAAACTCAAGGTAAATATATATGTATATTCAGACCTACACATGTACTAAGCAGAGGACCTAACTGGTCGATTTAAAGGGGAGCCAGGAAAGACAGCAACTCTGTAGGTCATGGAGCCCAAACTCCTTGATGGAAAGAGGCACAGTCCCAGCACCACAGCAATCTAATGCTCCAGGCCAGAGTGAAGTCCTCAAGACATCGTAACAAGCAATTACAAACAGACCTCTAGTAGGCAAGAAACCAGTGATGAATGCTACACATGTAATGACGACCTTGTAAGCTGGCAAAACACGGGACATATTTATAACTAAAGGAGACATTTGATTCTGAAGTATCTTGAAAAACTGAAAAATGCTTTCTTACTTGGTTAGATATTAGGGATTTTTTTGGCTGCAAATAGCATGAGCCTTGAAGGAAATCTGATTAATTCCCTTGGTCATTTTCAAAAAATGTTGATAGTGACATATTTCTTCATCAAATTTGCTCTGACCTTGAAGGGGCAACTTTGCAGACTGGAAAGCAGCACAAATTTGGTAGCAGCATAGTCCTTAAACTCTGTGTCTTTCATTAATTCTTTTAAAAGCTGTTGTGATCTGGCTGAGTTATGAAGCTCTAAGGCTGTGGTCTTCAAATGTGCGTCTTGATCCTGAACTAATAATTTTCCTTATTAATATCTTGAAACTCTATTTGGGTTCATGGGTTAGCTAAGCTAAGCTACCTTCTGACTATTTTAGTTATCTTCTGCTTACGTGTTTGTCTCAAATGAACTACTGAAAATCTACTAATTACTCAGCAATGTGAAAACTGAAAACTGTTATAGAAGTGTTTCCTAAACAATATTACCTGATTCAAAATCAGCAAAATTCCTGTCTGGGTCAGTGTCAGGCTTAAGGTCTAGTATCTTCTAGCCAAATCTCAGCTGGAAAAGGAAACCCAGATAATTAATCAGTATAAATCTGCACCTGTCTTTACTCTGGTATAAATGGAGTACTTGGAGAGCATGGCCCAGAAATCCAAGTATCACACAGAAATCTGAAATTTTCCCTTTTGGTGCCTGTTTCTATCCTTGGAACATTATAAGATATTAGACCTTATAATAATGCCATCTTATATAATAGTCTATTTTAGGTCACTTTTAGAAAACTTTATCATACTTCTATGGGCAACTCGGGGCACTTAAAAGAGAGAAAGACACAGAATTAATTGCCAGTAATTCCCTAAAACTTGTAACCTCCTTTAAATAGTTTTAAAAGATATTTTGAAATAGTTATATAAAAATATCCATATAAAACCATCTGTCATTTCTGTTTGTTGCCTTGGAAAAATATGTTATTCATGCTGAAGGGCATGAGCCCTTATGACTTGGAGCTTCAATTGTACCCCTTCTAATTATTTGTGAAAAGTGTGCTCACTAGGAAAGTTAGTCAATGATTAATTTTTTTGTGTAGTTTCCATCATTCAGTGAAAATATAGTTAATTTCTCTATTAAACACTAAAAGAATAGCAGCTTTTTGACTTGGAACTCACCATCATTTTCACAAAACCATCAGGGGCTGTTAATATATTGATGAACATGTGGTGACAACATTAGCTATAAAACCCCTTTGAGAGTTGCTGGGGAAAAAAAAAAAAAAAGAGATCTCCAGATTCAAGTAAAACTTACTGCTTTGTTAGCCCAGCATGAGGAATTCCTGATTCCCCATTTGTCTGCTGTGTTTAAATATTATAACTCAAATATGCTTACATAAAAGCTTATTGATTGGAAGAATCACTTGCTTTTTGTGCATTAGTTAATCAGGCTGCTGTTTTGAAATCTTTCCAGGAACCCACAGTGGAAACTTCCCTAATCCATCTGTTTAAGTCTCAAATGGTTTCACTGCTCCACTCACTTACCAGCACTGCTGGAATGTTAGTGCTTTATGATTAAAGGATATTGTTGTTCTTTTCATCCATCATCCTGGAGTTTGCTATTAATAATATAGTTTGTTCTTTTTTTTCTCTTTCTTTCTTTTCTTTTTTCTTTTCTTTTTTTTTTTTTTTTTTTTTTTCTTTTTGGCTGTTTCCTTGAAAAGCTGCTTAGATTTTCTGTTTCTCTCTGTCTTGTTTTTCCTTTTTCAGATAGGTCATTTTCAGCAACTTAAGTTAGATGGGTAAAAAAATAAATGGCACTAGTGCTTCCTGGAAAGTATGCACTGCCTTTCAGTATTTGAAAAATGAATGGGAGAAAGACAAAACAAAATTAAGCTAAAATATGAGAGAGGGAAAGGTGGAATTGTAATAGGAGACATCAAATTGTACAGAACTGTCTGTGACTCCAGACACATGTATGTATTATTGTTTCATACTCATAGTAATATCTAAAAGCATTTTTTTAGCATCTCTTTGTGATTAAGTTATATTATGGGGAAAAATCTTAGGTTTAATTTTCATTGAGGTATACTACAGTACATGAAAATACTCCTAATGTTCTGTAAAATAGCTAAGCTATATATGGATATAACTCCTGAGGAGTGACACTTCAGATAAAATGAGGAAACTTTTTGGCTTTTCTTGCTTTGTCCAGAGAACAAGAGACTTAAATTAAGAAAGCAGTAAGTGTTTTGTTTTTTTCTTTTATAGGTGGATTGAGTCACAGGTATTAAAGGAGACATTAATCAGGCTGTTGTGAAAGATCTGATACTAGCTTTGGTCAAAGGGGACGACTGTCATCCTGAGAGTGTTCCTATCTGGGGCAGGAAACCAGCGGAGCAAAGCCCCGAGAACATGCCGTGACACTTCATATTCAATCCACACACCTATAAAGAGATGAAAAACGAGCCTTGTCCAAAGCTCTTACCCCAGCACCTAGTGACAAAAATAAAACGTGAGCTTGGGACCAGGTTTCTCTGAAGCTGATTTTTTTCCTTTTTTCTTTCTTTTTTTGTTTTTTTTTTTGGTTTTTTTTTGTTTTTTTTGTTTTTTTTTTGACTCTGCAACAGGCCTCTGGTGGTTACAGGTATTGATTGTCAGAAAGTAATCTCTTCAGGTTTGGGGGCATGCTGGATCCTGGAGTACATTCCTTCCCCTCCAAGGACAGGTCGAGCTTTTCATACTGTCCACAGTGGCTCACTTAGCAGTTGTCTAGCTTCTTTGTCTTTACTGATGTCCCTGTTTGTGGGAGGCATATAATTAAATCTCTCTTAGAAAAAAACCCCAAAAAAACAACCAAACAACCACAAACCAAAACATTGCTAGTCTTGAATTTTCTGCCAGTGCTAAAGGTTTTTTACCCCATTTTTTTAACCCTCATTTTTCTTCTATAATCATTATTTGATTCCCTCTGGCTGCCTGCTACTTATTTGTAGTAGTACCATTCATCCATTGAGACCTTTCCATCTGTCACACAGCTTTGCTTTCTCTCCCCAGAAGCTTTCTTCTCCTACTGTGCCATGCTTGATTTTTTGGGTTTAGTTGTGTGGTTTTATGCTCTTTTCAGTAATTTTAAAAATGCTTCAGTATTCAGAACAAATATAACAAGAAGGAGAAGAAAAATCCTTAGCACAAGAGCAGCTCAAACCCAACATTTTGCACAGAGGGAGGATAAGGAGATTGAGATTCCGGCTGCATTAAGGAATCAATAAATATAGCCACTGTATAATCGGTGGTAGACCCTGCTCTCTCTGAACTGTTGTTGTTGCCTTCAAAACCTTTCCAGTTTCGTGCTAGATAAATAGATGATTTCAGAAAATTTTGCATTCCCTTTACTGTACTGATTCCCTTTTGTGTATCATTTATAAAGAATATCTGAGGAAGTCCATATATACTGAGGTACAATACTGTGATTACTTAAAGGAAAGAATGCTTTAGAGGGCCAAACAGTCCCCTACCAAAGTGAAACCAGGGTTACATCTTACATTTAAAATAAAATGAGCAATTTTCATATGCAGAGGGTAGCTATTAAAAAAATGCAACACTTGTTAGAGTTTCCCAGTTGAAACATAGGCTGGGCTAGAGCCAGCAGCACAACCCTTCAGAAGGACTGGGTTTGCTCTGTGTGTCTTCAGCTGATGTATTTAATTGCTGTTGTGGTCTAAATGGGCTGTTCATGATTCAGCAGTGTGTGTGGTGGGTTGGCCTTGGCTGGATGCCAGATGCCCACCAAGCTGCTCTATCATTCTCCTCCTCAGCAGAACAAGGGGGGAGAAAATAAAATGGAAAAAATCCCGCTTGTGGGTGAAGATAAAGACAGTTTAACGAAGCAACAGCAAAAGTCACTGATGTGGAAGCAAAGGAAAACAAAAGATGTTATTCTGTACTTCCCATCAGCAGGCGATGTCCGACCACGTCCCGGGAAGAAGGGCTACAGTACGTGTAGTAGTTGCTCTGGAAGACAAATGTTGTAAATAGCAAATGCCACCCCGCTCCTGCCCCCCCTTCCTCCTTTCTCTTAGTGTTATATCTGAGCAGATGTCATATGGTATGGAATATCCCTTTGGCCACTTTGGGTCAGCTGTCCTGGCTATGTCCCCTCCCAAGGTCTTGCCCACCCCAGCCTGCTGGTGAGGGGGCAATGCTGGAGACACAGCCCTGACGCCGCGCCAGCGCCGCTCAGCAGCAGCCAAAGCACCGGCGTGTTCTCACCGCCTTTCCAGCTACCAGTACAAGCGCAGCACTGTGGGGGCTGCTATGGGGCTCAGCCAGGCCCAACACAGTGTGTCAAGTGTATCTTAGTTTTTGATGTGAGCAAGACTTTTACATCTGCTCCACAGATGTACCTTGCAGTTGACTTGAAGCTCAAACCCTTTGTCTTGGAGAAGATCTCACACAATTACATACTTCAAAAGTGTATTTTGAGCCTCTCTTTATTCATTCTTTTCCTCTTATGCTTCACATTGTTGTTTCTCATGATGTTTCAAAAGTTCCTACAAGTTTGCCATCAATCTTGGGATTAGTAAAGAGCTTGTGATGTATTCTGGAAAATCCTTCTTTTAGTAGAAATATCTCCACTACTTATAGAATTACTTCTCTGGCTACATGGGAAGTACTGATAGTCTCCAAGGTAATAGAAAAGCTCTGTGTGTGTTGGGACTTGAATGGCAACCCCAGAAAGTTTCCTTTGCTACCAGCTGTTTTGTTGCACTGTTCTGAGACTGAGGTGTACGCGGGGAAATGAGAAGCTTCAGTACACACTTGTATTAGCAGATGTCTAAAAATGTAGGTATTTTGCAAAAATTCTGTTTGTAAATCGTTGCTGCTACAAAAGTAAAGGTGATTTGGACCCAGCTCTTACTTTACATGAACTTTATGGTGTTTTGCAAAGGAAAATAAACTTGTTCCTTTTCTGGGGTAATTTATGTGGGAAAAAATGAGTGAGAAGGGGGAAGGGGCAGGAATGGGAGAGAGACAAATGATTCCTTCAGTCCATCCTGACAGCTGTAAACTTTTCTGTGTTTCTCCTCAAGAATAAATGATTGAAAAATAAAAGGGGTGAAAGTGCTTTTTTTGTGTGTGGTCCCAAATTTTATGGTAGCAGTACAGGATCAGTGGGTACCTGTCATTCATTTTTGTCGTGCCTGCTTTGAGTGGGTGAAATTTCAGGAGACATTTGCCCAGGGAATCTAGCTCAGTTATTCATTGCTATTACTTTTTCTTGCAGAAATTTAAGTCTGTTGCTTCCTTTTTTACACAAAACAGACTTGGAAAATAGATTATTCTCTTCTAAACTGCAGCCAGTGCTCAAGTGCATCCTTCCATTTTCTCTGATTTGAGGTTAAACGTGGCCAGTTGCGTTAGTCTTTCCTTGCAGGCCTGGTGATTCACATGGCACTCCAGTTGGTCCACTTATCTCCAACATGAGGACTCAGAGGTACATGCAAAATTCAGATGGCACTCTCTAGGTAGATAGATAGGTAGATAGATAGACAGACAGACAGACAGATAGAAAGATAGATAGATAGGTAGGTAGGCAGATAGATAGATAGATAGATAGATATTTTCACCTGCCTTGCAAATGTTGCTAGTTTTTTTTCTTGCAGCCACATCACATTTTTTGGTATTTGTTAAGATTATACCTATTCTTAAATTTTCTACTCATTTGTGTTAACTGGAAAGCAAAGAGTAAATTTGAGTGGCAGTCTTCAAAGTGTGATGATGAAAGCAGTGGCCTTACAACTATGAAACCCAAATACAAACTAGTGGATGTGGTAGGTCAAACAAATGACCTGTCTAGTCTTCTGATTTAGTTTTAGGTAGTCCCGCAAGGAGCATGGATTAGACTTGATGATTCTTATAAGTCCCTTTCAATGCAAGATATTCTATTCTATTCTATTCTATTCTATTCTATTCTATTCTATTCTATTCTATTCTATTCTATTCTATTCTATTCTATTCTATTCTATTCTATTCTATTCTATTCTATTCTATTCTATTCTATTCTATTCTATTCTATTCTATTCTATTCTATTCTATTCTTCTATTCTATTCTATTCTATTCTATTCTATTCTATTCTATTCTATTCTATTCTATTCTATTCTATTCTATTCTTCTATTCTATTCTATTCTATTCTATTCTATTCTATTCTATTCTATTCTATTCTATTCTATTCTATTCTATTCTATTCTATTCTATTCTATTCAATTCTAATTCTATTCTATCCTATTCTATTCTATTCTATTAAAATCCATCATGAAAAGTTAACATCAGTGGGATTTCCTACATGTATAGGAATATAATCTCATAATATAATAAAAGTCAAGAGCTTGGTGTCATTGGCTTGCTATTGGCCCTGTTCTGCGACTGGTTTATTCCACTATATGTAACCTTAATAAAATGGAGAGGACAAAGGGGTGTAGTGGTGTTGTCGCTTATCCTGGGCAATTGGTAGCACTGGATGAAGTTATTTCAGTATGCACTGGGCTCCTATTGTCTTGCCAAGAATAGAAAAAAATCTAAGTGAAGTCTGCACACAGAATACCTGAACAAATTTATTATTTTTCTTCATACAGAACTTAACAATTCTAAATCTACACTAATAGCTGAAAGTGACCCAAATGATGACAGAGATTCTCAGGGAGAAGTCTGGACACAAGAAGGACTCTATCTTCAAGGGTATGATCAAGTAGGTTTTTTTCATGGGCCAATTTTTTCTAAGTTATTATTTTTCAGTAGAGGTGCACAAAATCCTTTGCGTATAGTACTAACTTTTTTTAAAAAAAATCTAATTCTGCCTTTGTGGATAGTACTTTTCTCCTCCTTCTCCTACAATAAACTGAATGGCTTTACCTATTAATAGAATATTTTGTTTTAAAGCCTGTTTTTCTCTTCCTTCCTCCTTCATGCCATCACTTTAAGACTTCAGAGCCATAGACCAGAGTGCTTATATTAAATGAATATATTTGACAGGAGTTAAGTCTTTTGGGCATTGCGATAGGTTTTCCTAATCTTGGCATGTGAAGACTGAGACTGTTCTTTGACACCAGCAGCAGAGGATGTGAGCACAGACACTTTCAGGGCATCAGAAGTGTCAGCATAAGGAAAAATCAGCAAAAGTAGACAGTGTTGAGGTAATTTTCCCACACCATGCCATGAATTTAGCCAACTCCTGCTCCTGTGAATTCTGGGCTGACAGAGTTTCCTGCTTTGTTGCTAAATATCACATAAAGTGTTCTGTCAGCATCAAGACTTGTTCAGTCCCCTTATGTAGTAAAATAAAAATATAATCCTTATGCCCATGTTTGAAATTTGAGCATAAGTTAAAGAAAAAAAAAAAAAAAAGAGCAAACCTTTTCAACAGGCCAAGACTGCATTTTGGAGGTTCATTTTTCAGAACATCATGTAGTCAATGCTGTCGAGAAGAGCTGAAGGCAAAAGATATGTAGGGCACAAGTACTAAAATTTGAAAATCTTATTCCCATTAAAATGCATGGGATTTCTGCCAGTTGCCATAGACATCAGTGGCAGCAACATCCTGCTATTTTTTTCTGTTTTTACTTTCTGCTTTCCTCATCTTTTTATTTATTTTTGAATCCTGAGAAAACGAAGTAAAACATACACTACTAGAACAGTTTCCATGGTTTATGTCCCAGATCTCCTAATGTTATTAGGGTTATAATTATTTACTTATGCTCCAAATTTTATAGTGATGATTAGAGCTTACAGTCAGGAAAATCCTAGTTACAGTTAGGTTATAGACAGCTGATCTCATGACTAATGATAAATGTGGTTATTGCTGCGAGTTTTTCTGCATCCAGCTGGGTTTTTGCTAAGGTACTTAAGGGCAAAAGTGTTTGAAAGTCTGGGCTCTCTTTTTGTGTGAAATAAACATTGACAAGAAAGTGAAAGCTCTGAAGCACCAAAGAAAGATTGTAATTTTAGCATGAGTTTGAAAAGGAATATTTCTGCACCTGAGAAGCTTGACGTGTATGCATTATTGGGGAAGTATGGCTGCCTTACATTTGTTTGCACAGAGTCATGTCTTCTCTATTTCTTCATCTATTTTGAACTTCTAACATATTTTTAAGTCATATTTTGCATGTCATCTGGATGCAATATTGTTGCTCAGCTGTGCACCGTGGTCATCCCTATGAAGTACACCTTGAAGTGAAGAGACCCACTACACAGATGCAAATGCCTGAGAGTAGAAGCTAGAAGCAGCAAAGGGATGCAGAGTCGGTTTTTGAAGATATTTCACACCCACCCACCCCCCGGCCCCTTTTATGTCCCCAGTAAATGTCTCTGAGTCAGAATTGCTGCTGCTTCTTTGCATGCTTCAGCAGCAGAGATGTAGAGAGGTTGTCATCCACCCTTCATCCCAGCCACTGCCTGTGGGACTGCCCAGAAGGTTCCTCTCTGCCAGGGTTTGTCACTGCTGCTTGCCGAGAGCAAAAGGTGGGCCCTGGGCCTGGGAATCCAGATATCAGCAATAACCTCGCTGGCTCCCTGGGAACTTCTGGCTGGCTATTTCTATAAATATATCTCTATTTCTGCAGCACCCTGCTCAGGAAAAATGTTGGCTGAAATGTGTCAAGAAACACAAAGACCTTGATTGCACTCAAAGCAGTAAAACTTCCAGCATTAGGAATGACTATCCAGTACGGAGAGAAGCTGCTTAGTGTATTTTTCCCAGGTGTCTGACCATTGCCTAGAGATCAATCTTTGACACTTGGATTTGTCAGAGTAAAGGATGTCCTCCTGTAAGGAAAGGGGGATCCCGAGTTTCTCCTTTCACTCCTCTTTCAGTCAATGCTGTTCTGCAACTCCCATGTAAGTAGATTCATTTCAACTCAAAATGTGATATAGCTTCTTTCCCTTTAGGTGATAATACTTCTATGTTACAAGAAAAAAAAAAAAAAGGCTTTTAAAAAATATCTTCTCATCCTTCTGACCTCTAATATAAATGTCATGCTTTTTCTTAGTATTGTGTCATGCTTTTTCTCAGTATTGTAGTTAAAAAAAGGGGTCAAATGGTTTTATTGTGTGGATTGATTAAAAAAAACCAAGAAACCTAGATAACTTATTCCTGGAAAACATGGTTTCCTGAAAGTACAACATTTTTCTTCACCTCATAAATATTATACAGGATCAACACTTGGAAGTAAATAAAATGTAATTACTATTGATGCTTTCTACAATGTTTAGCATCTTTAAATGATAATCCAGGCTTAAATCTTTGTATAAACTAGACTGAGTAATTTTACCTTAATTAGTGTGTCTTTTGTTTGTGTAACAACCTATGCTGAATTTTTTTAAAGCAAGTTAAATATACTGAGTAAAACAAGCTGCAAGCACACAAGTTTAAGAATGATTAACCTAGCCCTTGCAGTGCTTTTCTAATTTTTTCTGTATGGAAAGATCGGTAGAGAAGTCTGGTGAGATCAGACCTGAACGGTAGGTTACTCTAGGATGTGTGGAAAACCATGAACCGTGTTGTTGTCCTTTCTCATGGTACCATTTCTAATGGAATAAAAGAATACCTTAAGCTTCTCTGCTTGTAATGCAATCAGTTTTAAGACAGCTTTTTCAAGTTAGAGCAAGAAATGACTTGACGATTTCCCCCATCCAGCCTCCCCCTGCCCCTTGTAGTTGTGGGGGTTTGTTGAGTTTTTTGGGGTGGTTTTTTTGGTTGGGTGGGTTTTTTTTTTTTGGTTTGGTTAATTTTGGTTTTTGCCGCTGGTAAAACTGTAACTAGGTTTTTGGGGAAAGTACAGCATCCAGCGCTTCCCAATGCCTTTCCCTGAAGTATTTCTTTTGTCTGTCTCTATTACACCCATGTGCAGTGACACAATGTTTCTGCACAGTGGGAGCTTGCAATCTCTGAAGAGGCTTTCCAGCATTGCATTTTAGACTTAAATCATTACAATCTTCAATAGCTACTTGGATTTGAAAAACTAGCACATTATTATTCTCTGGACTGTCTGGATGTAAAAAGAGGCTATTTTCTTGCTTCCTTTTACTTATTTATGTCCCTGGGTACACATTGCCCTTACACCTAACTTTAGTTTGTTTGTATCTCAATCGGAGCTGCAATTCAGCTGTCTTGTGCTGTTTGTGTTTTTCTTTCATGTAGGGTTTTACATTATAAATGAGAACCCTTTGTCAGAGAGATTTATATTTTGGTTATACTTAATGCTTTTGAGTCACACATCCTTTTTTGCATGTGTAATTATCATAGTTATTATTACCACTAACATAGTGCAGCATATTGTACGGTAAGTTACAATAAATGTTATGATGTGTAGCATAACAGATGTTTGATAATGTGTCTATGATTTTTAAATGCCAACAAGTTGCATAGTTTCATAGGGCATTCAAGTGATCTCATCTGATATCCTGTAAACCACATGCTGTATCCGTTGTATCCGTTGCATGAGTAAAACACTATCCTGAGTTCAGGGACTTTGGTTAGGTTAATTTCTCATGGGACACAACTGCTGTTTCCTCTGGAGAGAGGAGGAGCGATCAGGATGCTGCCAGCACCTGAGGACTCTATGTCTTGAGTGGAAACAAATTCAGAAAGACTTGCCCAGATGATCCTGGCTCTGCTCTGCAGCCCTCCCTGCAGAAAAATGGCTTCAGACTCATCCTGAACGGACCAGAATGGAAACTCCTCTCTAACCCTAAGCTTGGTTCATGTCTGACCCTGGACGTGTGAGCAAGTGATGGTCAAGCTTTTAAGAAAGTTAAGGGAATCAAAAAGACAGTCACACATTATCACAGAGAACATGCATTTCAGCCTTGTGCATTTTGTGTAACAATTAAAACTTCTTCTACCCTTCCCGCCTCCCCCCCCTTCAATTTCCTTTTTGATTTTTAAAGGGTATAACCCAAATAAACATTAAAGAGTCATAGTATAGACATTTCTAAAATAGACAAAGTAGAAAGTTCCATTTATGTGGACTGCTATTCTGCCCATGTAGCAAGGCAAGCACCCATATAGGCCAGCGACTACAGTCTTTGGTCTGGTAATGCATACAGTGATCTTCTCTTACAGGATCAGTTTCTGTCATTCCATTGCATGGTTGCAGCTGTTGGAAGACCTGCACAAGAAAAGTTATGTAGCCTTTCTGGGGGCAGCCTTTAGCTCAACACTGAGCAAATCTCCCCCAGCCCCCAAGTTCAGTAAGCGCTTTGCGAGATTAAAGCAAAGGTATTGCATGTAGGACCGGGAGCACAGTTTTGTCCAGTCTCCTCCATGACAGTTCCCTGTTGGAGACATGACAGAGGAAAGGCTACAAAGCAGAGAGTGTCTCTGCAATGAGACTTTGCAGCACCTTTTCCAAGTGTAGCTGAGTTCCCAAGCCTTTTTCTCAGCTGTGAATAAGGAAAGATAACCAAGAGTTCTCATGGCTTACAAGCATGGATCAAACTTGTTAGCTGAGAATTGCCCAGTTTAGAAATTACTGTATTTCTCAGTGATAGTAACAACTTTGAAAGAGATACATGAGGTACCATGGTTTGTCTGCAAATACTGTAATCATCTTTAGCCAGTTTTGTATTAGTCCGACTCACAGAGGCTGTGGAGCAACCTACATGGCTCTGAATAACTGTGGGTAATTCTGTTAACCGATGCTTAGGAAATTTTTGTTTTGATGGGACACTTAGCTGCACTCAAAAGAAAGAAAAAACAGGCAAAAAATCCTGCAAGTGATTTTAAAAACTGTCTAAAAGTCCTCTGTTGCCCTCATTGCCAGTGGGTGGTATAAAATATGTGGATGTAAGGAGCTATGTTATTGCTGGGCATCAATTTGATCCCTGAAAGACGGAGAGGTGTCTTGAAGCAGTGAGAAGAACCAATTATTTTATCATCTTTTGAATGACTCATGTCCAAGGAAAGAAGAACTGAGCACAGCATTTTATATGAAAATGACAAGAGTTGAGTTTTGCTCATTTTTCTATAGCACTAAGATGCCTGTTGCACTTAGTGATACGTGGCTCATTGTGTTTGTGTGGTTTTCCAAGCATTGGTCCCATCTTTAATGTTTGCATTCAGTTTGTGGCTTTTTGAAGGTGAAAAATCCCTGTCTAACCTGTTGCTAATTTAGCATAGAATAGGTGCCACTGACTGTAAGCTCCCTTTGGCATTTCAGTGCAGAAACAGATTTTAATAAGCATAAACACTGGCTTGATCTACACCAACATCTCTCTTGTTGTCTCTGGATAATATAGCAACATCTAGCAAAATATGTGCCATGCTTTCTGAACTTCTTGTAGTTACTCAGCGTTAACCTGCTGGGCACACTGGGATTCTAAGGAACCTGGACAGAGAAACAAGCTGCTGCTGAAAACAACACAGGGATCAATATCTCGTATTACTGTAGAAATCCTCCTGGGCTTAAAACCTTATTTTCTTGTGTTTGCCAGGAGCCCCAGAGAGTAACAAGGAGGGTGAATCACAACAGTTGTAGCAAATGTGTTCCAACAGAAAGTGTTCCTGGTTTCATGGATTTGAGAGTTTTTAAGGCCAGAAGGGGCTGTTGGAATGTCTTGTCAGACCTTCTATTTAGCAGAGGCCATAGGACATCCTGGTATTAATCCCTGTCATACATTCAGTAACTCTGTACAGGCAAGGCTTTACCTTTCAGAAAGGCAACCAGGCTCGATGTAACTTTTGGCAGTGTTTTTTGCTATTCTGATGGCTGATTGTCCTTACTATTATAAATGTGGGCCTTATTTTCTATTTGCTTGTCTTTCACTTCAAAAAAATCAGATCTCACAGTGCCTTTTTTTAGAATGAGGAAACTTTTGTAATTAAATTTCTGACTTTTGTGTGATTAACTTCTCTCTTAGTCTCTTTAACTCTCTCTTTAATAAGGAGAAAAATTCCTCAAGGCCTAAAATAAAAGTTAGGCATTACAAAACTTTAATGCTTCTCATAATTGTTGATCAATTTGGACATAACAATAAATCACCCAGCTTTAACTTTTCAGACTCCAAGCATATACAAGGCATGCCAAACATTCAAAGAGCTTTTAAGTAACAGTAACATGAAAAAAGTAAGATTAAAAAATATTTTTTCCTTCACAAGGCACCTTTGAGAACCAGTGTATTTTCCCCATAGAAAATACAATTTTAGAACTCGCCAAAAGAAGATGCCTGCATTAGCTGAAACAGTCGTACATGCCTCAGTTACAACTAGTTCAACAACTGGATGAGAAAAAGACGTGCTAAGCAGCCCCGTGCTTAGCGGCTGATGCAGCTCCTGCTGCAGCTGGAGGGGGTGCTCCGTTCACTGCACCAGGGCTTAGATCAGGACTTTGCTGAACGGTGGGACTGTTCTTTGCAAAGACGATATATTTAAATATGAAAAGTAATGAAGTAAGCATGGTGACTTGTGGTTTAGTTGGAATCTAATTTTCATAGCTTTTTTAAAAATTAGAGATAGATATCTCTATTGTAAGTATAGAAATATATAAAAGTAAAATACAGGTAAAGAAGATGGCTGCATAAATTAAACTGCATCTGCTGAAGTTATTAACATCACAAAGCTACACGTTAGGGGTGAAATCCTGACCTTACTGAAGTCAAAGAGATGTGCCGCCTTTAGCAATGTAAGATTTTCTTCTCGATTTGAATTAGGTAAACCAAATTTTTCTTTTACTCAGTTCAAGAGCATAAATGTAGTTGAAAATATAAACTTAAGGCAGAAAAATGACTTGTTATCATAGATATGCAGGGGAAGGGAGCAGGGAAAGAGAGAAATAGAATTCCATTTTGGTTCCGTTGAATTATGTGTGAGGGCAGGGAACCACTGTGTCATCTCAGATAGGCAAAAATATTCTCACCATTTTAAAAATGCATCATGTTCAAGGATGGGAACAAGTAGGAAGGGGCCTCAAAATCCACTTCAGGTTACTTACTAAATTGTTTTCAGGATATAAGACATTAAGAAAACCTGCTGTCTATCAGCATGCCATGACCACAGACAGTGTTAGCTAGCATGTTTACTGGTGATAATCGCCAGTAAATCCAAGTGTGGATCTCTGCAGTGCTGGAGAGGGATGTGACTATATCATCCTCATTTCTGTATGGATTTTGACTAGACATTTAAGGATATAACTTAGTGCAGGAGAAAATCTTAAATGCTGAGAGTCGGAGAGTTCTGAATGCCTATCCTCATTAAGGGGAAAGAGCTCTCAAAACCTTTCCTGGATTTTTTTCCTCGTAAGGAATTATAGGTGGGGTTTTCAACTTGGCATTTTAAATGGTAAGTTAGATATTTAGAACTGGCATCCTAAACAATTATGTAGTGTCCTAAATGCTCTTTCATTTACCTTCTTTTGTTATGTAGGAAGGAAAAAGGGAAACACTAACAGGGTACTTCAGCCATATATGCTGAGAATTTTTCCGAACAGCAGAAACCATTTGCTTTCAGAGGTATGGATAATTTCCCAGTGCATCACCATTAATGCCTCTGTTTATCTCACTTTATCATAACTTGGAATATGAAGTAACTTCTAATAATTTCACTTTTAGCTTAGCACTGCAGAATCTATTATTCCAGGGCTGGAATCACATGCCATCTCAAACCCCAGCCAGTGCTGTGTAAGTGCTTTGAATGATGACAAATCAAGAGAAAGTGGGGCTGAATGCATAATTACTATAACATGCAGTTAAATTGGTTGATAAAGCTATGGACACACAATTAAAAAAACATGCCTGATAAAAGAGGTTTTTTAAATAGATGGGAATGAACTATAACTAGTTACAAAGGCTTGTGAACTTCCTTTCTCTTCCCGAATGTCACTGCCTCAGATTGCCTTGGCAGCCTCATGTATAGTGTTTGCTTCATGCATAATGATTTCCCTTATTCCCCCCTTCCTTGAACGGTTTTGCCTTTTCGACTAGTTACTGTTACCACCATTTAATAAGAAGGCTTTCCTTGGCTTTCTAATCGAAAACTTGCTTTTATCTTTCTTCATAAAAGAATTGAAATGGCTTCTCTCAGGTTTCTGTAGCCTCTGGGGAGATAAGGACCCTGCGGTTAACAGGATGAGAGATTTTTGTTTAGAAATTTTTATTTAGACAATGAAAAATGACCTCTGTAAACTCAAAGCGATCTTATTTTGGGGCTTTAGGCTTCTGGCAGATAAATCAATTGGGCCCTTGGGACAGCAAAGGAAAAACCTTTGCAGTAACTATGTCAGGACAACGCAATAGATTTGTTGTGAGGATGCAGTTGTGTTGAAGGTAGAATGCACTTAAAAATAAATATCATTTTATTTTCTATAAAATATTCAGGATTTGGATAGTAAGCTCTTCAGCTGCCACAGGAAAATATTTTTTTGTTTGATATAAACTTGAGAAAAAGATGATTTCTTCTGCGAAGGAGGAACTGAAGGGGGGTGAGTTGGGGGAATACAAAAGAAAGATGTTTTAACAATTAAATATTCAACTTCAGGATAAAACACTTCTGAAATTTTATTTTCTCTACTAATCTTTTAAAACAGCCCCCCTTTTCATCAATATGAAAGCTTCCTTTCTGAATACAAGGGCTTAATTCTGCTCTTCCCCCCCACCCCCACCCCTAATGATTTAATTATTGCCTAGCTAAAGCTATGGCTTCAACAGAATATCACAACAGTTTTCACACCTATGTGTAACCCTAAAGAACTTTTCAGATCTTCACAGCATGAACTTGCACTACATATTTGCTCTGAAGAACAAGTGTAGCATTTTTCTGCGTGTTCTCTACCTGCTTCATGCAGAGTGCAGCTACAGAGTGAAAAGTTATGCAGACATAAATTGCAAATTTGACAAGGAAGCAAATGAGGAGACAGATGCTTAACTAACACGTACTGATGTGCAATTGTCAGTGAGTTGGTGGGTGTTGAATAATGTAGTTAAGATGCGTCAATGAAGCCTTATTTAATCTAAAATAAAAACTAATGTAAATAGAATTGCAGAGTGATAGAGTAACGAAAAGCAGATAAATGGTTGTGAAGCTATCGCCACCTTGTTGATTGCTGACATTTGTTTGTTCAAAACACCCACCCTTGGAAGTGGGCTCTCAAGCTGCTGGAGAGAAGCAAGGTCTGTGAGGAGGGTGTGTCATGAGTCTGGTTTCACATTAGAAGGCAGCTGAGTTTGGCTAGGTGGAAAATTCTGTCGGGTGTTTGGTAGTGTTAAATGCCACCAAACTCTTCATTACGGTTTATTTGGTTAAGAAAGACATGATGCAAGAGGAGAATGAGTTTGCAAGTTTACTGGTTCTGTGTTACATGAGTGGGTTGGGATTTACATCCTACCTACCTAGAGCTGCTATTTCATTTAGTTTCTGTTCAAAAGGACCCGGTTTCCCATTTCTCTCTCTCCCTTTTTTTATTTGTTTTTTATTTTTTTTTCCTGGAACAAGACAGCTTTAGATAAAAATGTAAGACATTAACCCAAGTAACTTTTACACCTTAACACTGCCATATGACTATTTAGCTGTCAGCTCCTTGCAGGTTTTTTCAGAACATAAAGTTAGCCACAGAGCATAACTTACCTGGATTCAGCAGTACCTTCAGCTGCATGAGTAACACTGGTGTCTTCTATATTTCATTATCCCTGGGGTAGTGAGATGTATGTTGGTAATGATGGTATGAAATAATTTATCAAAATTATAATGATCAGCATAACTGAAGGATACTCGGGTATTTACTGTGAAACAGTAAGCATGATCTCTTTGCAGTGAATGAAACTTGATATGAAGCAGAGCTCCAGAAAAACTGGACTCAAAAGATATTCCTGAAAAGGTCTTTTATAGATTTTTAAATGCAAATGTTCCAATCATTGATGGATCAATTTTAATTTTGCTATTATGTGAGGGGAGAAAGTCTTTTGGGTAATGTTTCCATTTTTATCAAGTTTGCAAATATTAGCATTAAGATTCACACAAAAATACACTTTTAAACAGAAGAATCTTTTTCGAAAACCTGGAAATGCAGTTAAAGACAGCCAAAATACATTAATTCTGGTCTAGCTGATGTTCATCATGAAGATCTACCTTACAAGATACAGAAATTCTGGAGGAGTTTGCTTCTGCAATTTTATTTTCAGCTTTGCCTAGGAAACCAAGGGCAAAAGCATATCCTTTTTGATGTTTAAATGTATGTTTATGATACCAAAGAGCTGGTCGTAGTCACTTTGTGTGCAGGAGACTCACATTTGAGGCTAGTAGTCCGTGGTTTATTCTGCTGCTTGAACGCCACTGATTTCTGCTCTGTAATCTTAAGGCATTTTGTGAACATTCAAGAATTTAGCCTTACAGCCTTAAAACAGAGGCAGACCGCAGTTTTGTTGGCAATGTGGTGGTCAGTATTGGTCCCTGAGACACTTTTGGGTTGTGAACAGTTCAGGTATGGTTCCCATGCTGGGGTTATGCTGCAGGAGGTGCAGTTAGGCTCTCCTCACATAAAACATCACTGGAAAATCAAATCTGTGGCAAGATGTGAAAGCAAACCAGGAAAGACCACTGGGATTAATGGTGTTGGTAACTTGGACACATATTGCACATCCAGCTCAGTCTTCACTGTTTAGTGTGGCATTTTTCCTTTGCTTCCTCTTCCTTTTCTCCTCTGAGATATGTGTGTGAATTTACTGTAGGATTTGATGCAGGTTTGCTGGTCTTTTTAAAGTCACTGATTTCCTTTCATACTTCATAATTATGAAATTTATGTTCCCTTACTCTTTCTGAGTGCTTTTTCATGGTCCAGAATTCCACCTTTGAAGGCATCATGTTGATAAATACAGTAGCTAAGGTTGACAGCAGAAAGGAATTCCTGTGCTTGTTGATTAGAATCTGAAAAGTCCTTCTACATTTCATGAGTCTGTAATGTTATTTATCTTGTGTGCTGTAGCTGGTGGAGTCCCAGTGTAAAGAGCTGGAGACATCTGGGTCCATTCTGCTGGACAATCTGTGTCTTTAGTTTCCCTTCCAGGAGAATTGGCTAACATGCTGCAGCCGAAAAACAGTGTTTGTGCTAACACATAAGGCTAAATTGGTGTTAAAGAAGTTCAGGCTTAACTGCATGCAGGTCTAGCACAGATCAGTGTGGGCCACAGCCTGAGAGGTTCTTTTCCACTAAACCTTCTTGCCAACACACTCACTTTAATGCCTCTTTGCAACACAAGAAAAATGCTGAGGAATGCTGGTAATAAAGCTCTTCAATACCAAGGAGGTCATTCTGCAAAGCCGCCATCATCTGTTTCTGAGTTTTGAACTAAGAACTAAAGAAAATTTGGTAGATGACTTTTCTTTTCCATGAGTGCTGTGTAACTTTAATGGCTACTGGGAAAATGCTTTCTAAGGAGTCTTGGTCCTGAAAAACACCATAGTGGACTGTAACATATAAGGCAGCAAATAATTTCCTTTCTAAATTTTTCTGCATAAACTGTGCATGCTTTAATTAGAAAGAAAGAATTTGTCTATGTGAACATTTGACTTTCTCATGAAATCTCAGATTTGTCTGAACTGGGCCCTCACGCTGGTTCATGTCCACATAACTCATCCTTTACAGTCATAGAGTGATGTGACACAGGTAATAGAAAGTGATGCATAGCCTGAATTTAAAGGAACACGGACTATTTCAGGATCGTCTGTGCAGTATGAGATCTGTATCACATTTGAAACAAAGCTAACCAAGCAGACAGAGCAGTAAGATATCGATAGCATCCATTAATCAGTATATACTATGCTGTTGCTTGTTTCTATTTTTTTTTCTTTTCTCTGTGTGTTTACTATCTAGCGTTATTTGTTTGATGCCTTTTGAAGCTGAGACAAATACACAAGGTTACTTGGGAAACCATTTACAAATCTTTTATCCTCTCTGTTTTTATTTCTAAGCAAGAAATCATACTTTTCTAACCCCAAATACCCCACCAGAGTTCTAGATCATCAGTATGTCTACATAAGCTTATATCTGTTAAAATAGGAAGGAGTTCCTGTTGTACTTTGTGGTTTAAATGTTCTTCCCGTAGATGTGTACCTGTACTTTCATGCCTTTCCATATGACAGGATCTAATGACTGGAGTGCCCACACCGGAACATTCCTACAAAACCTACCTTATCATTAATTATAGCAGGTAGTGAAATTTGTTTAAATTTCCTTATATATTAGTGAAATTATTGGAATCCCAGATTCAAGTTTGCACAGAAGCAACATAGCTTTTCATTATTGAAAGGCCACTATGCTTTGCTGCAATGTATATTTTGATAAGATCTTTAAAACTGAGAGTTTTTTACAATCTGTATGCTTCTGAGGACTTGAAGATGCACTTTATGCAAGGAAAAGGTTTTGTCTTACTGTCCACAGTCTTTCCCTCTGCAACCTACTTGAGAAGATGGACAGAAACTCCAGACATCCATCATTTGTCTTTTGAAAAACAGCCATTAATGTGTTTTTTCTGTGTGCTTCCCTCCAACACCCAACAGCTTACTTTGGCTTTGTGTCAACTTGTCATTTATCTCTGTTTAATCCAAGTCTAGTTGTGCTATATCCCGTATACTAGGAATATCAGTAGAAAGACTGTCTTCAGTTATGATGGTTTTGGTACAGAACACTACAGTAGACATACAAGTGCGGTATTTTAAAATAAATACGTAGAGCCAGCTTTTTATTTTGACTTTGATTAAATTGTAAGCCTTTTGTTAGAAATACCATGCAGGAGAAAACTTTTCTGATGCTTTACAAAAAAGTTTTTCAAAACATGTATGTTTTTTAAAAATATATTTTTCTTGTATCATATTCCCTCCTTTTAGAAATTTCACATGTACCTTCTATCACCCCTCTCTTGGTATGGTATGTGTTTTGAAAGATTTTTCTAGGAGAGGAGTCCTTATTAGGAGTATCCTAACGTCAATCTTTTACATGTTGCTTCCATATTTGGACTATTCAGGTTGTCCAAAGTCAAGATATGAATGAGGCAATCATCAGCACAGTTTGTTTAAAAGAGCAGAACTTTTTTTAAAGTTGTCAAAATGTTATGTATTAAAGACTGGTTAAGAACCTTTCTGCTGAGATTATAGGAACAGAGAGCACAGTCCTTCACTTAGCACAAATTATGCATTTATCAAACAAGCAAACGGGTTGCGTAACTTTAAAAAGGCTTTCATAGCAGTGTATCTCATATTTCCTTAAAAAAAAAGTAATGCTACTTTCTCCATAGCATTGCTGTGACATTGTGTATGATACAAAGTTTTAAAGCCAGACACTTTATAGCGATGAGAACTTCAGAAGCAAAGCCTGCTGAAACCATCTGAACTGCTTCAAAAAGAGCATCCTCCTCTCAGGGATCAGCTATTTTTCTCAGGTTTGAAATTCTAACCTGGTAAATAGCATCAACAGGGGACTTTTCCCCCAACTCTTTTGGAGAACCCCACAGATATGAATATCTTCAAAGGAGGATCTGTTAAAAAATGTAACAGTCTTCAAAGGGGAAACACCACCCTCAGCAATCTGAAGTTCTTTAAAGTGGGAGCCCACCAGCACTATGAATCCTCAGAGGACTAACTCCCAGAGCACTGTGAAAATTTGTAAGAGAACAAGCCCTCTCTCCTGAATACCCAGTAGGCTATTATTTTCCTTTAAAAGGACTCTTACATGTGTACATTTATAATTACAGAAAGGGGTCTTATTTAACCAGAGCCCTGTAGAACTCTCTTACTTTTAAAAACAAATATTGATAAAAAGAAAAGAATGACAGAGGAAAACAATTTGACTTTTCTATTTTCTTTTTTCTTCTTTTATTTATAACCAATCTCAATATAATACACCAATAACACTTGGCTTTTGTAGCTCTTTTGATCTCTGGAACTCAAAGTATTCTTCGAGAGTTGTGATGAAAAATTCTCCAAGCACAGTTATTCACTTATACTCCTGGTTAGCTGGGAGTCCAAATACTCTATCAGGAAGCACATTTATGTCTTTTGTACCATAGCTGGGCATGTTTTTTCAAGCAGTACTTTCTGTAATAAATATTCAGGGTTTTGGTTTCTCCCCCCGCCCCAGCCCCACCCCCCCCCCACCCCCCCACCCCCCCACCCTTATATGGTGGCATTTTGTTAGGTAGGAATAGCTAATGCAGACATTAATGTCATTATCTTTTGTATATCTATTATACATAGATATTATCTTTTGTATACCTATTATACATAGATATTTATATAATAGATATATAAATATCTATTATTGCCAGACTCACCTTCCCTGCACGCCATGGATGCCCAGGGAATCTGGGTGATGAGGTCAGCTGCTGTGCTGGCCAGGAGGGAGGGATGCTGAGGTGACTTGGGCTACTCAAGAGCACCCTTAGGTACCTTTCTTGATAGGAATGCAAGCATGTCCTTCAAGCAGGATTGAATTTATCATGGGTTCTTGGGAAGCAGAAAAGCCCTGTTTTGCTGAGAGGAGAATGGTTTGCCTGACAGTATCTGTAGTCAGTTGTTCTGAGTCCCAAATGAGAAGGGTGGGGTTTTTTTTTTCAGGCTTTTGTCTCGTCGGTCAATAATACAACCATGAAGGAAAGAATTCTTCCTGACTCCAGAGGCTGTGAATGTATATCTTGAACACTGATATTTATTAATAAAATACCTGACTTGTTGAAGAAATGATAAGAATATCTTAACTTTACCTGTAGAAGAAAAAATATCATGCTCTATTCATGTATTTATTAGCTTCTTTTCTTTCACAATGCTGTATGATTTATGGTTTCGAACGCAACTGTGAAATCTGAACCTTTAGTATCTTGCATTTAGTGATGTTTGATGGCTTGATTTTCTGCTTCTAAACCGATCCAAAAATGTGAGCCAAGAATATGATCCTGATAGTAGCCTCATCTTTCACCATACAAACAAAAAAAAAAAATCTTTCACAGTAAATGATAAATATCTTTACACTTCTTTGATGGTAGAATAGTCTGATATTTATCTTTTTTTCCTTACTAAAAATAGTATCTTCTGTTTGGAAGTTACTCAGATGTAGCTGGTGGGTGATGTTTGGGTCTGATACCAATACACACATTTATCCCATTCATCAGACTAACAATTTTGCTGTGAAGCACTGATAGTTGTGGCAGTGTGTATATCCAGCAGCACCACGGGGTAAATCCACTTGCAAGTGGATGTGAGGAAAAGAAGTAAACAGGCAAGTCAAAGGATACTTTAATAGCTCTGGGCAGGCTGCACTGAGTCTTTAGCTTGTTGGAGGAATTTTTTTTTCTATTATGAGATCTAACAGTTAGTCCCTCCATCCAGATGTGACAATCTTTTACTAAACATTTTTGTTAACATTTAGACCAGGTGGGAGAATTTGATAAAAGAGGGATAACTATGTTCAGAGCATACTTTCCACTGCTATAAAGCTCCCATGGAGTCTCATTGAAGCATAGCCCTACAGATGAGTCTGGATCTCAGAAATGTCAATGTAGACACTAATGTAATTAGTGCTTCTGCTCTGCAAAATCTGGTTTGGGGTGTGAAGCCTAAGAAAAAGCAGAGAATTATCAGTAGTATATCTGAATCTCTCCTTTAAAAAAGAGTTTAAATTACTTGCTGAAAACATTTTTTCTCTGCATCCTGCTGAAGCAAACTCTTTATCCCAAAATACAGCACATTCATCATAAGAAACCAGAATTTAAATGTATAGTAAGAAACAGCTATATTAATTTTTACTGTAATTATGTTGCATTCAATGGAGTTACGTCAGAGACAAACACAATGCGGTTATTCACAGGAGCTGAGAAGAATGTTTTTTCCGATGAATTTTACCTAGTCTTCATAATGCAAAATTTGCAACACTACTGGCAGAGGAGAATGATGCAGAAAATGGCTGTAATACCTGTATTTTCCTACTTCTGTGTTAACTGCTTATAGTGTAGCAGCCTTAAACAATAGTTGTGAACAGTAGAGCATTTCTCAGTTTCCAAAAAAAAAAAGCCATCACCTTTAAAAAATGAAATATTTGAGGCACACTCTAATGTTCAAGCCCAAAAGGAAAATAAGAAGACTCTAAGTTTCCTGAATCCCGTCCCAATTATATTTCATTTAATAACACTCAGTGAAATATCTGGTGGCAGGGGAAATGAAACTACATGATTTTATGGGATCATTCATCAAGAACTAATTGAAGCTTTCATACAGTTTAGTGCTGATAAAACACTGTAACAATAAACAATAACAAAATTCACCACAGAATGATTTGTTTTGCCGTGAGGAAAATGGTTCAGTTTCATCCTGGGGATTCCTGGTTAAAAGAGTCTCCAATTTAAAAAGGGATAAGCACAGGCTCCTGTGCATAATGACAGAGTGGGAGCTGTGGCAAATGTATTAGTATTGCTCCAGTGGAGCTATTCTCATTGTAAGTATTTGCTATTGTGTGTGGCTGAGACAGGATGCATAACGACCAATAGGATTTTTTAAAGTTTCATTTTTTTTTTAGCAGTTCCCATGTAGTTTTATGGAAAGTAAATTACAGCTACAGCACAAGCAACTGAAGTTCTGATTTAAAATTTACTAACTAATCTTAGATTTATTGACTGCATAAAAATTGTTCTTTTTTCCTATATTTCTTCACGGAATCAGGCTAATCTTACAATGATAGTTCTTAAACAGATGCTAGCATGATGTCTTGTCAATATTTAAACTGTTGAGATAAATCATGTTCTCCCTTTATTTCTGATATGTTTTCTCTGTCCAGAACATTCTGGCAGTCCAGAAACACAACAAAGAATATCAATAATATATTACTTTTGATTTGAAGAATAAATAAAATCTTTCGTTGATCTGCATTAGGAACCCAGGGAGACTCCTAGGAAGGTGGCTCTGTAGTTCAGTGGTTCCAGACCTCACTATGCCACCTTCCAACTTGACCAAATCACTTCAGTTCTTGTCTTCTCCTCCTTCTGCCCTCTTGAAGTGCAAATCCTTCTGGGATCGGAAAGTTTCATGCCACCTGTTTGTACAAATGCTGTCCAGTGAACCTCTTTTGTCAGCTATAGCTTCTGGAAGTACCATAAAGCAAAATTAAACTAATTAATAACACTAATGTGGCATGATACTAGATGCATGATTTTATCCTAGATCATACAAGGATATATCATGCTGCACGTACTTATGTTTGTAAGAGTTGATTTTCTACTAACTTCTGCAAATTCCAAGATACTCTAACTAATTGATCTTTCTGACTGATCATACCAGAGGAGGGCACGAGAAGCAATCATATTGTGATGTCTACTTTGGTTTTGCTTATTGAAAGTGTAAAGTATATATATCCATATACACACTCCTCAAATTTTTGTAGTTGTTCTTTTCTTTTTTCTCTTAAGGCAAGTAGAAAACTTAAAATATCATGACATAAAAGTTGGAGTCTATCTTCCTCGTGTCTGCTAACCACAGACTTGATAAGGCACATTTTTTCCTCTCAGAAGATGTACAGATCCATCATCTTGAGACAGTCATTGCTATTATGCTTTATGCGATCATGCCAGCCTTTTAGCACGCCTGCATTTCTAATAGCAGCTGTAAAAACTATGAAAGGGGACTAGCTTGATCAGATTGGTGAATCCAAGGTATGGTGGTTTATACCTGATAGTGAATAACTTTGATGGACCTTCAACACTTAGGCAGGCTGGGACTGCAATTATAGCAGTGTAAATGTAACAGCATGGTTCAGATTTTGGGCAGTCAAAGACCAGAACTAATTGCATTTACCTCCATGTCCCATAGGATATGAATGTCCCCAAAATTTGGAAATATTTCACATGAACTTGAATCAGACACGATATATACACGAAATGAACACGTGAGGACATGATATAGGAGCGGCTGACCAATCTTTATTTAACGGTAAATGCCTTTAAGTTGCTGGTATGCAGAGCCTGGATAAACCCTGAGCTTTCAGAGTGTTACATATCATCAAATAATACTTTTCTAGATAAGTTGAACTGATATTTCTCAGGATGGTGCTACATGTTCTGCATTTAATTTACCCCAATAGAGTTTATTAAAATAATCTGGTATTTCACGTTACAGTGATAGAAAGAAGCTGTAATGTATGGATATCACTGTTTTCTCTGGGTATATAATTAAGCAAAAGGTTGCTTTCAGCAGACAGACGAAAGCTAGATGATATCTTTCAGATTGCCTTTTACAATTATTTTGAGGTTTCTGAATGGTCACATATTACATGAATTTTCTTCCTTTTGCACTTCTACTGTCTCATTAATTTTTACTTTTCCTCTTCATCTTTCAGTGCCTCTCTTCTTCTTCTTTCCATACCTTCTGTATAAATACTGCCATCTTGGTCAGCACAGGCCAAAAAACCATAAAATATGGAACAGATACTCAAGGGGAGAGCTGCACCAAATCCAGACACCATCAGCTGAGCACAGAAAGGATGCAGTATTTTGCATCACATCTGGCGATACTGGTGTTCCAGCTGCCTGAGAGATGACACTTACCTCTTCCATTACCTACACTTAAAGAAAGTAAAAATGGAACTAGCAGATGTGACAGCCAGAGCTATACCCATCCTTTCCTGTTCCACATTACACAGCTGTGCCCTTTTAGGGGCACAATCTTCAAAGCAGGGAATACAAATTACTGTGATGATCTGCTACAGGAACTTTAGCTGGCAAATTTTGTGTACATCTTGTTGCTTAGCTGAAGTAGGCTTTACCCAAACTTAAAAAAGTATATATATTTGAGGAAAATTGTATATATCATTTCAGTATAGCATTCATATGCATAGCAAATGGAACTTTCTCTAGATTTCAGTGGCACGATTCCTGTCATCTGATTCCCAGAGACAACCCATTCTTTATGAAAAGAGCACGTACAAGCCATCAAGACTTTTCAAAAGCCAGGTACTGCATATTTCTTGATCAGTATGTGCACTGACATTTTTACTTTTAAATCTATATGATTAACTATATTTATTGAACTATCATCTAATTTTGGTTTAGTGCAAGAACTTAACCTTTGATTTTTCAGAATTTCCAGCGTTTTCACTGGTTTGTAGGCTGGTTTTCAATTTTCCTGGAAATGTGAGAAGTTAGGAGATAAAAAACAGAGGAAGTTTGACCTCTGCCTTGTATTATTTTCATAGTCTGCTGTCTTTTCTTTTTTTTTTGGTGGTTGTTTATTGACTCAAAATAGGAAATACATAAAAAAAATTAAAAGTGGTGTGAAGGCCTATGATCAGAATCAATATTTTCTATCCAGTGGCTATTGCTGAATGCTGCCATTGAATTTTCACTAGTAGGATAAGCATTCTCAAATTTAAGCTTTGATTCAGAAAAATATTTAGGCATATCACTAATTCCCACTGATGCATACAGGTGCCTAATTTGCAGGATGTATTAGGACTGGCTAATTGCTCTAAATTGAACACAGGCTTAAATGCTTTGCAGAATAAACCCTTACCATTGAAATCAAACCATGGAAACAATTCAGCTCGCTGGAATCAGCCATACTTATCTATTATATAATGAATGCAAAGCTCTTTGAAGGGTAGCAGTTGCAGTGCTGATAGCAGGTACTTGAGGAATGGATGAGATCTCACCAAGACGTGTATGTATGTCTAGAATATTCTTTTATGTGAAAAATAGGATGCATTTTTATATAAATTCCTCTCATGTACAAAGCTGAAACAGAGAGAAATTGTTCTTGGTTAATTCTTGTCTATAAGTATTCATTACTTCTAGACTGGTAAATTTCTATAGGAGCAATGTGAAAAAATTATCAAGTGATATATCTTTCTATATCATCAATATTAGTTTATATTGCCTGTCATTGAAGAACTTTGAGTCATACGTGTTTGAAGTTTTGCATGTCTTGTGTGTAATAATATAAACTTTCAGTTGTTCCTAATGTGTGCTGTGTGTGCCTGACAGGATAGGCCAAGAAATTCAAAGATGCTGTTTACTAGTACCCAAATTCAGCTTGGTAACTTTAAATTTCCTAAGTTCTTCTGAGTGACTTTTTCAAGTGACTGATATTTCACAAGAAAAGAACAGTACTTCTTATATATTGTTTTTCTTTATGTTATGTTTCTTAAGGCAAGGCAAGCTGGTAAAGAGCCTCAGAGTAACGCATGTATGCACCTTGGCAATTCTCCCATCCTTGCAAAATTCCTACATGGCTAGCTAAGCCAGCTTCAATATTTATTTTCAAGATCAGACTGTCTAAATAGGGAAAACAAGGAACAGGAACATTAAGCATAGTATTAAATTGATATCACCTAAAATATAGTGGAGTTGAGAATTAAGTGTACCTAATCTAACTTTCAGTGTCTCTATTGGCAATGTCTATATCTGAGTTCGTCACCCCAGATTCCTTCTTTAGTGGAAGGGCACATGAAAGTGCTGTTCTGACTTAAATTTAGTTATACATTTTCAGATATAACAAATTGCATATTGTAAATATCTCTGTTTAGTCATATGAAACTTATCTCTGGTATCTTAATTATCTTGTCTACTGAAAGAGCTGTCTCTGGGTAGGCACTGGTGCTGCTCTTACAGTGTTTCAGCTTTTTTTGTGTGTGTGACAGAAATAAAAGTAACATTTGAGGTGGTGGAATAACAAGAAAGTCAAAGAAAAGCCCTTGCCTTACCTGGGATCAGAATGTGTCTCGCTCTTTTGTCTGGGCTCTTTTCATAAGGGGTTGTATATGGGCTGTGCTCTTCTCATTTCAAAGATATACCAGAATGCTTAAAGACAGTAATAATAATAATAAAAAGACAGAAATAAAAGACAGAAATAAAATACTCTGTTTCAACAGTAGACAACATAAATAGGAAGACAGGACTAAATAGGCTTGCTTATTTTATCAATTGTATCACAGCTGGAGGAAACTACAGTAGATATCTGGTCCAAAAAAATCTACAGCATAATCCACAACATAAACAGAACACTTCCCTGCTCCCTGAAAGTTGCTTACAACATGCTGAAAAGTGAAAAGCATAACCAGAATATCCCAGAGGAAAAGTGAAGATCAAGAATTTCACCAAAATCTGAAGTGGTGAGGTAGTTAAAAAAAACACAGATCTTGTAAAGCAAGAGGAAAAAAAAAAGAAAAAAATAATCTGTACAGTACCTGCCATTCTGACCTGGGGAAAACAGTTCCCAATGACACAAAATCTGGCAACTGGTTTAACCCTGAGAAAGTGAGCAGGACAACAAAACACACCCCCAGCTCATCTCACTTTTACAGAGAGAGCCCACCCTGCTTTCTCCTTCTATCACAGTCAATTCCCAGGCCCCAGGAAGGCTACAAGCATTCACAGACCATAGCTAATCCACACCTTGAAGGGTCTCCATCCACATTTCTGACACCTACAAAGCCCGTCGGAAGGATTAATAACACCTAAAGGTGTTATGAAGCAACAGTTACAGGTTTACTTCAAATCTTCCCAGAGATGTCATAACATGAAGCACCCCAGACCTTCAAGCCCTACTCCTTTCTGCCTCAGCTGAGTGTTGCCATTGAGCTACAAATTACTGGAGACAGGGAGGGTAGTGCGGAAATATTGTTACATGCGTACCCCTTTTTCTGTTTGTTGCTCAGTCCTTTCCCTATTTTCAGTCTTAATTTTAACACGATCCTTGACTCGTTAATCTGTTTGCAAGGCTACTCCAGCATTTTACCAGATAGCTAAAAAACAATCTCAGACGGAATAGTTTTAATTTCCAGTCTGAATTTATTTGTGACCAATTTGTAACCATCTAATTGTGTGCCTGCACTAAATGGGAGTTTTCCCGTTGAGTGTAATTGGATCAGGCCCCAAACCGCAAAGACAGCTGCTCTTATTACGGTGTGGAAAACAGGCAGGGTCTGGGTGTTGCTGCATAATGACAGCAGTAAATTATATTCCAAGGGCAAGATCAGAAGCTGGTGTAAATCAATACAACTCAACTGGCTTTTAAAAAGTTATATCAGTGTGCACAAGCTGCTAGTTTGGCCCAAACATTTTCTCAGTAGATTTTAAAGCTCGGCCTGCTGCATAATGCATGCTACAGAATTACTTCCAGCAGCTCTTGCACCAAGCTGAAAACGTCTGACTGAACCTGGGCTTCTGCTTTAAAAAGTCATCCAAACTTGATTTAGAGAGTGTGTATCATGGAGAATCTACCACACTCCCAGATACATTTTTCAAATGTTGACTCTCTTTATTCTTTAAATAAAACCAATCAACAGGTTTTTTTCTTCCTCACTAACACATCAGGTCCTAGCTAGTCTTCCTAACTCTTTTTTTCCTTCTGCATGTAAAAGCTTCTTCATTCAGATTTTCTCTTCTTTGTATTTACACTTCTGCAGCATTGTTGCATCTCTGTGTTGGGAAACTGAGTTGTTTAAACTTTTATTTTATTTGGTCAGTGTTTTACATTTTTCCAATTCAAGCATTTTCTAAGGCCTTTCTAGTTGTTCCAGCTCGCTACCTACACTGGTTGCTTTGCGGGCCTGATAAGCTTCTGATGCAAAAAATTACAGTCTGATATGTTTATCTAGAATTAGGAAAAATATTTGACTGTTTCCTGGGAGAGAAAATGAAAACTACCAAACAACAGCTACATTAATCTGACTATGGGTTAGTTTATAGGGAATGATATGGAGTATGGAATGGAATTACTCTATGGAACAGTCTTTGTCACTCTCTTCAAGCACATACAGAAAAGTCACTGATTTTTCTACATCAGGGGAGATTTTGAAAGGCTACACTGTTTGAAGCTAGTTCTGAAAGTCTAATAAATTTTGATTTCCCTGAAGGTAATACTAAAACTCACTAATTTCAAGTTAGAGCAAATAAAAAGCATTATTTCCTGATCAGAAAAATAATAAATATACTAGTGTGTGTGTGTGTTTTTGTAAAAGTAAGTGTCTTGGTGATTCTGTAATTAACTTCCATGCTTGATATGTCTTTGAATATGCTTTAAAGTTGGCCAGGCAGACAGTGCCCCAACCAAATGCCATCTTGGTCTTCAATAGTAATGCTGAAGAATAATAGGAAGACAGTGCAGTGGCGGTCTTTGTATATACTTTCGTTTCAAAAGGAAATTTGGCTAGAAAGGCTTTACTAGGCTGAGATTAAAAGGAACTTTTAGCCTGAGAGTACAGCTAAGATGGTAACCACAATCCAATGTATGTTTGCAGTTACAAAAGCTTCAACTTTACGAATCATTTTGGAACATATGACAGGGATAAAACCCATGAGGAGTACTAACAAAGAAATGTATTTACAGAATTAGAAATGGGAGGAAGTGTTAAAAAAGGTCAAATATGAAGAAAAACAATTAAACCAAAACATGATCAAATAGTTCATTAAAACATAATAAGCAATTAAAAAGCTTGTATTTATTTAGCACTGTGAGAATAATCTGAGTTTGAGCCCTGTCAGCTTCAATTGTCCAAATCAAGGAGGATCTGTCAAGGAGGTTCTCATCAATCTCGTATAATGACTACAGAAGCATTTAGCTGATCTGAGGCGCACAGCTGGATTTTCATCCAACCCTTTCATTTGAAATCTCTAATTTAACACTTAGAGGAAAACTCCTGCGTTGCTCTGTCAAACTTTGTCTGGATAAACATATATATTTTTTAAAGAAGAATTCTCTTGGTAAAGAAAATTTCAAAGTAAAAAGTATTACTAAAGGTATATCTGTGCAAGCTGCATTAATTTTGTAGTACTGAAAGATGTGCCCCACAGAGATGGTTTCACCAGGCCACCCTGATAACTCAGCCTTGCAGTGATATGTTGTGAGATTTAGACTGAAATTAAAGTATATCTCATGAAAGAGTAAGAAAATTAAGTTTACTCCCAAGATTGACGGGACGGTAACAAAAACCCATGGAACAATGTGAAAAACAGACAAAGATCCTGAAACCAGAAGGCATTGGGTTATTCATAACATGAACTAAAGGAGGAAGGAAGACAGAGCTGTCGATATTGTCTGTGTGCAAGATATATGGGGGATAAAAAAGAAAATTTAGGAATAGTAATACCTGACCAAAATAATGATGGATATTATGGAATATTTTCCATGATTAGAGTAAGAATGTAGTCTTGTTCAGGAAGTACAGGAAAATAGGAATTTTAGGAAATACTAGGAATAAAAGAGGGAGGACATTGCCTTGGTAGTATTGTGTAGGATATAAATATATTTAAAGTCTAAAAGGAAAGGAAATAGAATGCCATGTAAAGATCTACTAGAGACTATAGAACCAGAAAGATAAGGAAGAGGAAGAAGATCTGGGGATATTTTATATTTTTTTAAGGAAAAATTCCCAAAATTTTAATAGCATCGTTCACAGAATGGGATTATATCTCACTGGAGATTTGAACCTCCTGAGGATCTGTTGGGAAACGTGATGAGTTAACCGTGGCTGAATGACAGGTGCCCACCAAGTTACGCTATCACTCCCCTGCTCAGCAGGACAAAGGGGAGACAATAAGATGAAAAAAAACCCTTGTGGGTAAAGATAAAGGCAGTATAATAAAGCAACAGCAAAAGTCACTGATGTGGAAGGGAGGGAAAACAAAAGATGTTATTCTGTACTTCCCATCAGCAGGTGATGTCCGACCACGTCCCGGGAAGAAGGGCTACAGTACGTGTAGCGGTCGCTCCAGGAGACAAATGTCATAAATAAAAAAATGCCCCCCTTCCTCCTTTCTCTTAGTGTTATATCTGAGCAGATGTCATATGGTATGGAATATCCCTTTGGCCACTTCGGGTCAGCTGTCCTGGCTATGTCCCCTCCCAAGGTCTTGCCCACCCCAGCCTGCTGGTGAGGGGGCAATGCTGGAGACACAGCCCTGACGCCGCGCCAGCGCCGCTCAGCAGCAGCCAAAGCACCGGCGTGTTCTCACCGCCTTTCCAGCTACCAGTACAAGCGCAGCACTGTGGGGGCTGCTATGGGGAAAATTAACTCCACCTCATTCAGACCCAGTACGGGAAGAGAGTGCGGCAGGACCCTGACTGTGAGGTCATTTTTTATTGCTGAACATTTTTGATACAGAAAGTACAGAAAACAACAAGAAAAGAAGATTTTAAAATTAAATTCTAAGCAATAGGTTCATAAGTGCACAGAGAAGTCTGGGAACAACTAAGCAGCAGTTCTGCAGAATGGTTTTAAGAGTTATAAGGAATCAGAAGTTAAACATGTTAATGTTATCTTTCAAGAGAAAAATAAAAAAATGCACTGCAACATACTCATTACTACAGCTACCTGCAAGATGAGGGAAGTAACTGTCCCCTCCTCTCAACATTGGACAGGCTATTCCCTCCCTGGCACTGGGCAGCCTTCAGCTTCTATGTGCTTGGAGTAGACCTTGTTCTTTGAGAAAATGTGGAACAATTGAGGTTAGGAGGAGGATTATCAGATGTCTAGAATATTTGATGTAAAAAGGAAAATTAATTGAATTGACATATTTTAGGTTCAAAAAGAAAAGATAAGGAGGGAAAGGAAGAAAGATGATACTAGTCTTTGATTATATGAGATATTTCAGGAAAAAAAGAAAGATTAAATAATCAGTTTTACAAGTCAGGGTGGATAGGACAGGAAGTAACATAATAGAATTGCAAAAAATCAGGTCTGACATTAGTTAAACCATCCTATTGATAACATCATCGATAATGGGGAGAAGAAGATCTAGAAGAGTTACTGAGCTCCCATCACTTGAAGATCTTTTACAATAAGGTAGTCATGTACCTACCAAGGATAAAATATGTATAACATATCAGAAGGGATGAAATATCCAATTTCTTTATGTTCTCTCCAGTTCTGACTCTGGCGTTTCTTATTGCTAACTTTGAAGGTAATAATTTCCAGGAAATGAGGTTGATAATGACAGGAAGAAATGTGTTCTGCACAAAAATCAATGGAGAGATACAGTCCAGACAAATTGCTTATTTTCTTCAGCTTTTTTAGCTTTTTAAAAATGCTTTTATTTAATTAAAGTTCCAACAACATTTTTACATACTAATCTTTCTAATATTTAGTGATTCATATCCTTAGGTTTACAAGTTTATATTCCTGGGGTACTCTTTGTAGGTCAAGTTTAACAAGTACATACCTTTGGAAAATAAATACTTCATATGCATATTTTGTGCTGTATCTTCTTTGAGATTCGTAGCATCTTATATTTTTCATTAATTTTATTCACCCACTTCTTTCAATGGCTTTTCCTTTTCCCGACCTAGTGTGCAGTCTCCATGTGTCTTCTGTGTATTCATTTCATATCTGTAAAATTTTTGGTGGGATGTAAAAAAAAATTCCTCTTGATATCATACAAGAAGATTAGGAAACATAGCGAATTATATTTTTCTTTGCCCCAGGAAGCAGGCTTTGGTTCATTTAGTCATGCCATGTCTGACAACACCTATATTTGCCATAGTCAAAGATGGATGCTGGAGGAGAGATTATGGAGGCTGATGTTTTTTTCAGATTAGAAAGGAGCGTGAAATCATTTTTATATTCAGTGAAATGTTCAAAACATTTCCAACATTTCTTATTCTTTGTCAGGAAAAAACCTTAAATCTTTCTGATTTTTTTTTGAATTTTTGATATGTTCTTCCACTTGGAGAAACATACCTACATCTGAATAGACTGGTGGAAGAGAGGTCACTAGAGCTATAGGGTATACAACTCAGGTCCCTGCATCCTTGTTCTTTGCTTCTTACCTAAGTGTCCTGCCCAATAAGCTATGATCTATTTAGAAGTAGAGTTTTTTATAAGCCTTTATTAGTGGGGGAGGTGTCCAATAATTATTTATAATTTAATAAGAAATTAATTATTAATATATAGTTCATAGCAACTTGATATATCAGCAGACAATGCAGGAGACATCCTCCCAACAGCTTCAGTGAAGCTATGTTTATTTATCAAAACTAAGAATACAGTTCATGCTCGAGGGCTCGGTCAACATGCAAAAGGAGTAAGGTGAGTGTTTCTGTTTTCCTTGTAGTTGTCTTTGCTGGCTTTTTAAAAGTTTTATTTAGCTACATCAAGATTTGGTTGTTTATAGCTGTTGTATATTTATAAGTTCCTGGCTAGAAGGTACAAAGTGTAAATTCTCAGGTAGGTCATCTAACAAATAGCACATTTTTCTCTCTCTGTTTTTCACATCACAAAAATAGAATCCAAAATAAGGTATTTTAAGACAAATTTGAATTTCCAGAACAAAATTATAGTTTTGGTACTGCAATGAAAACCTAACAAAGTTTTAAAAATCCCAACCAAAACCAACAAAACCCAAACCTAAACATCTCTTTTTTCAGCATTCATTATTTGTTATAATACTACATGTATCCAAACCCTCTTTGCTATATGTTCTCTGACCTGTTGTATTGCCTTTTTGTCATTTTGGACCTTCCAGTGACTTCTCCAGTGACAGCTGAAATACATTGGCTTGGGCTTCTTCCAGGAGAGCTGTATTGTTATAATTTTGTATAGCTGACATAAATATTTTTGATGGAATGAGTTATAGGAGCAAGAGGCATTGCAATTTCTTCCTGAAGTACATAAAACATGCAAGTTAAAATACTTCCAAGTTTTCTGGCCTCTTCTGCCTGTATAGAGGCACTGAAAAGGCATCTGCCAAGGTGTATCACATCCTTGGTTACCAGCAAATATTTTTATTGGTATGTAAGTCATGTTAGAACTTCTGCTTTTACACTTTATGATGTGGTATGCATAACTACAGCAGCACATTCAGTGTGAGAGGAGCTCATTCTGGAAAGTAGTGTTCTCCAGAAGGTTTTAAACATTGTTGTAGCAAATGCAGCAACCAGTGAAATGACAGCACAGAGCAATTTAGATAGCTGACATTTCATACCTATACTCTGTTTAATATAAAATATAATAGTGTTCTAGGAAATTTATAAGGCATTCCTGTATTTTTTATCACAGCTTTCAGGTTGACAGATTCTGTTGCCTTAACTTTACTGTATAGACTACTCATATATTTATATATATACACACACATATATATTTATATGTACACTTATATACTTGTCTGCTGCAAGTTACCTGATAAGTAGTGGGACCCCAGGCTGAGCAATCCCACGTTGGATGTTCCCTGAGCTCGGTAGCTTGCAGGAGTACTTTCTGTGTAGCCCACTTTACCAGTAGAACTGTCTTGTTTAGAAAGTGAGGAAAAAAGCTTGGAGGAATAAGCTGCTCTCCTCTTCATGTCTCTAACAGGCAGAAGTGTAATCTAATTGTAAAATATATTCCTGAAGTAAACATTTTGCAATTTCATGATGCATTTTTAAAGCATCCTTTTAAATTGAGAGTGTTTGAAGGTTCATGCACAAAAAAAATTACCTGAGTGATTTCCTATCCTGAAAGGTTTTTTCATGCAAATTGCTCAGTAATTACATTTCAAAACTGCATTGATTTCTTATATGTCAATACTTATTAGAGATTAAATGTCCAATTCCTGTCAGCTAGGTGAGTATCTAAAGTTGGAGCTCTTCTGAGAGATTGTTTTTTTCCAGACAGTCTTGTTTTTAGGATACTTTCTTTCCCTTTTAAAATGCTCTTTCTATTCGCTGTCTCCCTTTGGCTACTGGATCTCTTTTCTCTTCATTTTCCCTCCCCTACAGTGCTCTTTAGAAATGATTCAGTGAAGCAGCACTGGCCCCTTTGTACAAAATTCTCAGTATACGTTGAGAATTTATCTTACTTCTGCTACGTGTTATAATTACAAGTTCCAATCAAAGTACATCTTTTGAGTTACAAGTTTGTGTCATTGCTTTAGTAGAAATGCAAATGTTATGTATTTAACATGCAAATGAAGTGAAATAAATATAATGCATGAAGTCTGTATTCCATCTCAAAAGTAATTGTAATGTGTAATAAGAATTCGGCAGCCAAGTTTGACAAGAGAGGAGGCACAACAATTTTTATTTACTGCAAGGGCACTCATCTCTGTCTGACCTCTTTTGGTTCTGGTGACTTTTAATGTAAATTTGGCACTCTGACTTCTATATGCAACTGCAGGCATAGCGGTATTACCTTTGCTTTATCTCACTGGCATAGTCACAGTCGTCTGTACAACTTGATGCTTCTGCATGTAGCAGTCAGTGCCTGTTTGTGTTTATGAACTACAGAATGGTTTTAAGTCACAGCAAATGTCTGCCGTCTAGCAGACGATGCTTTAGGAAAGTGCTAGAAATAGGATACTACTGCAGTAACTGTTTATTCGGTGTATGTCTGAGCTTCTGGCACATTAGAGTTTAACAGAGGGTTGGACTGGGGGGACTATGCTCACAAAGTACCAAAGGAGCTGTCCTCCAGGACTGGTTATTGGCACTTGCGTCGACTGCTGGCCTCCAAAATACACTATGGCAGTGGTTTCTGCAATTTACCTGTGCTTTCTGTAAAACAAATGTTCTTTTTTATTTGTTTTATACCTAATGTGAGCAATTTTATTGATGAAAAATTGTCCCCCGCTAACCTTCTTACAATTATCTTTTTGATTTTACAAAATTTCATCATTGCCTTCTTTACATTCTTTTTCCTTTTTTCCCCCTCATTTTTTTTCTAAATGTCAGAGTCCTAGTTTATTTTGAGAGATAAAGTTAGTCCAGTCTTCTCATCATCCTTTCAAGATTTCTATAAGGTGGAGCAAGCGTAACTTCACACATTATTTAAAATGTGAAATTACCTTGAATGCATAACAGCATGATTATATTAATTTGATTCAACCTCTGCAGTCTACATGACTTGTGATGTAGTACAGCTGAGCTTATTAATTACTGACTAGTTAAATATTGCAGGAGCTTTTTGTAAGCAAATGGATTAAAGCATTGCCACTGTGCTTGCATACAGGTTTCTTTCATTTGTAAATTAACCTAGGAACAGCGTTACTTGTTTTGGTTTTTTGGTAATTGTAGTCTGCCTTTTGCTGTAAGTTTTACATCAGATCAGTTTGAACACTCAGGGAAAAGAATCTTAAATCCTAATCACATTTGCTTTGATTTTGTTTAAAATGTTTTTAAAAATTCAGTTCTGTTCCTGTATCTTAGCCTTGCTCAGTTAGAAGCTCTTTTTGTGACAAGTGATAGGCTATAGACCACAGCATTACCCCTGCCATCTTAGCTGAAAATGCTCTGGTACCTGATCAAAGCAATGTTTCACTGGTATCAGTGAACATAGGGACAGCGCTCTTTTTTGGTGCCTGATATATTTCAGAATAAATCACCAGGAGTAGAAATAATACATAGTCATAAAAATGGAGAAAGTAATTCTTAGCTAATAAAGATTCTGTGAAATCTAAGTTATACGTGTTACAAATATATTGAACAAAAAAATATAAATAGCTGAAACACCCATCATCCAAAAGAAGACAATCAGAGTAAAGGGAATGGTCATTTTATAATGGCACAAGCAATGAATGACCTTTTGTATATATTTATTTGTTAGGAGTAAACTCCTAAAAGCAATTTGCCATTTCACAAGAGGCTAGTGAAACTGTTTCATTATTGCAGTAATGTAATTAGAAATCTCATAAGTAATCAAGCAGCCAAATTTTGCACCAGCTGTAAGCAAGTAAAACAGAAAGTGACAAGTGGACCAGCAAGTAATGAATTACAATAACCCAGGTGAGAAATAAAAGACAAATGTATGAGTGTCTTGGCATCCCCAGGAGAAGTAATGTCTATAGGCTGGAAATGATCCTAGGATAGTAATAAAATGGCTTTGTAACATGATTAATATAGACATCAAAATCACCTTGGAATAAAAACTAATTTTTTGTGAAACCTGAGACTTTCAAGGAGGATGTGGATGTCAGAGAGAACTACCTAGAACCTAGAAATGAAAAATAATTTCCATGCTTTGAAAATTTGATGAGTGGGGTTCTTTGCTTCTGCCTATATTTAGGCTAAGAAAACTGAATGATATCAAAACCTGCATATCACAGTACTGTTTGAAGAATGTGGAGTTACAGATTCAGTGCCCCTAACCTCAGCTACATACAATGCAGGCTGGATCCGAGTACGTGGCCATAAGCTATTGATTAGAGCGCCATCCTCTCTGAGCTCTGATGGAATCAGATGCCGTACTTTGGGGTGATTGAAATTAAATGAGACAAAGCCCACCCAGAGAATCTTAGCGAGCAAGTAATAAATTTGTGTACTGCTTTAGTATATCAGAAGCTGAAGCTAATCATTTCAACGCCACAATAAAAGTGAATGATCTGCATGTGAAAGCAAAATAATAGTAATTTCTGAAAACATCATTTCTTTAAAATATCTATTTTCTGCTTGAAATTGGTCCTCCAGGGCAATTATGAAAGACTGTCCACAGTCATGAGTACCACTATCTGAATATTTTTTTTAATTAAAATATCTTTCAACAGCCACACTTGGCAAACATGTTTAGGAAATTTCCATTTTCCATTGACTTCATAGGTCAAGCCCTGACCTTCCTATGGGAAAAAATGTGTTCAGACATACAAAGCTTGAATGATATTAGTGTTTCAGTTTTCAAAGGAATTCAGGACTCTAAAAGAGCAAATTCATCAAACTGCGAGCTCTGAAAATGCAAAAGGAGCCTGAGTTTCTGAGCATATTTTAGCATCTCTCTCAAGCTGTTCTAATGTAGACAAGGAGCCCAGTATGGGATGTGCAACAATAACCCTACATTACCTGTTTTTCTGAATGTCTGAACATTTTTTCCTGACAAGTGTGCCTGTGTCTGAAATGCCTGAGATAACATGCTGTAAATATTTTTGTAGTATCTATATATGTAACTTACACCATTGAAAACTAACAGGTAAAGAAAAATGCACTAGCTGCAGCAACTGCTTTGCTGATTTGCTAATATAGATCATACATTATAAGGAAGGGCATCTATAATGGAGGAAAACAAAAATGCAAAGACATATAGATTGGGAGATGAGAAACTAATAAAAAAAAGCACAAGAAATGCCCTGGGCAACATGGAGTCAAGGAAGTACTAAATACTTAATCAAGCTTTAATGCATATGTCCTCTGATTCAGCCTTCCAATGTTGCTCCTTTGGCTTAAACTCAAATTTCTTTTTTTCCAGGTGTATCACATGTTGATTTGGAGCTGGTAGGCTTTCAAAAGAGCCTTCATTTCCTAGGGTATAATCTTAGTCTCAAGTAGATAAATATTGCGGTGAGTTGTTAAGAGTAAGTGTCATTTGGAAGAGATAAAAATGTTACAGGGAGGACATTTTTCAAAAATGGAAATGTTTCTGCACAACATCACTTTGACGTTCTCTAGCAAGAGATGAACAAAACTGATGGAACGCCATTCAAAAGCAAGTAAACGACACCCTTAAAGAGCCAGGAATTTTAGATGCGCAGTTTTTTCCTTCTGTACAAATGCTGGGCTCCTCCCTTAACTTCAGGCTTGTCACCCTTTCCTATATAGGTGTGAAATGAGATAAATAGAATTGCTATTGCTGTGTAGCCACAAAAGTTATTTTTAGTCTCCTATTTAATTCACAGTGACTGAACCTCACTCTTTTAGAGAGGGGGAGCATAGGTTTGCATTGCCTAAAACCTTGATATGCGGGTCATTTGCAGTCAGGCTGCTGATCAAAGGAGATTGTCCACATATTGTTAATATATAATGAAAGAGTTCTTAATGATGTATATTTCCCATGGGTGATCCAGGATTGCTCCACAAAGGCAAATACCAGCATGCACTCTTCTCTTCCAAATTCTGTCTTCCAGTAGTCCCAAGAGGATGAATATGTTAATTTGTTAATATAAACCTCTAAATATTTTGTCTTAAAAATATTTAACCCATATACTATGTACTTTATTTGTATTAAAGTGAATGTAATATTATATGTATATGTATTATGCCTGTCCACACATTATTTGGGCATACTGAAAATGTAGATTATCTATACTACTTTGAGTCAAGATCTGTTGTCCTTACACCAGTTGATTCCATGATTTTGCATGAGCAGAAAAATGGTCTCAAAATTCAGTCTGAAATTTCCCTTGCCTACCCTTCCTTGTGTTCATATTGGAAAATATAAATGCCAAGGTGTGGTCTAGAATTGCTTTTCACCCAGGGCTGGTGGTAGTGTTCAATTCCATAACGGGGAAAAAAATGGTTTCAGAGTTTCTGTCTTAGACATGTTTTGACCACTCTGTTTGTCTCTTTCAATGTCTTTTGCTCCTTCCCAAGAATAGGTTTGTTGTGTAACACACTTTTAATAAGTTGCTTCAGCAACTGTGGCTGAAGCTATAACTACAGCTCTGGGCTCTAGCTTAGAGCAGCTAATTTGCAAGTCCTGTTTGAGAGACGAAAACACTACAAACTAAGTAGAGGAGAACCTGTCACCTAGAATGTATATTAAAAATATAATGAATTTAATTAAAATAAGGTGGTATCAGATCTGTTTAATCTCAGGAATTCTTGACTAGTTGAAAAGCTTAAGCCACACATACTAAATGTTCCTTTAAAAGGTGTGTCATTACTGTATGATTTTTAATTTCTGGCATTAATTGATCCAGACTACCTGCCTTCTGCCAAATTTCAGTTTGAGAGATAGCACCTTGTTTATGTATTAATTTACTACAAAACATCAAAAATGCCCAGCAGGCTATCAAAAGAAATGATCAATCACATCTAATCCTAGATTATTAAATTGATTTTATTCCCCTCCCTTCCTCCTCTCACCTACTTTTATTTAATTTCTTGAATGAGCCACAGTGTGATAACTGCCTGGAACATCTCTATATGTGTTCCCACATTTCAGTGCATCCTCTGATCTCAGCTATAGACCCAGCCATGTTTCAGACATACCCAGGACAGCATTTGGGGCAACAACAGGCAGAATACTTCCATTGTATGTGCCATTTTGCTTTAATAGCTCAATTTTTAGTCCAGAATAAGGACTATAGTTGCTAAAGAGGAAAAAAAACCCTGATCAGTTTCTCTTCTAAGATAAAAGTCTACTTATCACATTCCCCAAAATTTTTAAAAGTAATTTTTAGGACCTCAAGTTAGAGGTTTATTTCAAAATTGCTGATAAAGAGGTAGTGAACACTATAGCACAATAAAATTTTTATTGGTTTATGTAGTATCCACAAGTCACCTCATAGATTACTTCTATCAGATGAATGAAAAATGGAGGAATTAAAGGGTTAAAATAAGGTAACTATCAAAGATTTTGAGCTCTGCATCCGTCTGACTAGTTAGGGATGATCCAAATCACTGAACTGAATTCTCACTGCTAAATTTTTGAACATGCTAAGCGGTGATACAATTGACTGATAATAGAATTGTTCAGTCAGAAAAGCAGAAGGAAGGCTTTATATATTTATATAGATGGCCGTATCTCAAATTAGCTGTTATGTTTTCTAGTTCAGGTTTTAACTTGATTGGGACAGCGGTAAATCTTTTTGAATGTATTACTGAAAAATTGTGGCTCATACTTCTAACTAATACAGAATCTATACCTATGTACAGATCAAATATGTATGACATTTAAACAGATAAAGATAAGAAGAACAGATGAAAATGGTGGAAAAGGGGGAAAAGGTTGTCATGGCTTACAGATGAAAACCCAATAAAACACGTAAGTGCTAAAGGTAGCTGTTTTGCTAAAACTGTATTATACAGATAAAACTTTTTTATTTTATTTTTGAGCATGATAGAAAAATTAATGCATGAGTGTTAGATGATCCACAGCAGGAACATGTATAGAAGGACTTCTTATGTCAGTATATATTGCCTTCTTTTATTGCAAGCATAACATATTCCTTAATTTAGGCTGATCATGATCCTTTTTAATGGTAGCTATTTTTTCACCTTGTCCCCTCAAAAGGCTACTTCAAGATCTTGCTTTGATAATTAGAAATTTCCTTCCAGTGTTTTCTGACTTAATAATGTTAAAAGAAAAAGTAAAAAAAAAAAAAAAAAAAACCAGCACAAAAACTTCAGAATTTTATATGATGTGTAGATTAATCTAGAATATAGCAATGCAAAAAATGGCTTCATTTTCTTGGGTGAAATAGGAAAAAAAAATATATCTCCAAATGGTTTCTGTGATGCCTAGTATTTTAGATCCAGTAGCAGCAAATGAGCCCATTGAACAACAGATGATACAATGTGGTCAAATCTGAAAAAAACTCAATTCTCAGTTCTGATCTGTGAAACTAAATGGAATTAGGGTGAACTTGAGCAGCAAGATGCTGGATGTGGCTGTGCTAAATGCACTGTTTGAAGGAATTTGTCCATGACTATACAATGAAAGTGGGAATCAAAACGTCAGTAAATATTTCGTAGAGATCGATAAAGTTTGTGTGTAAGTGCTCAGAAGCTGTTTCATTTGGAATGTTCCAACAAGTCTTACAGCTGAAATACTCACCTGTGAACATCTTTACACATATACATAGATAGAGAGGGAGAGTTCACAGCATGTCTGGCACAGATGACAAGGAATAGCATATCTATACACAAACATAAACATATATGTCTGCAGTAAACTTATTTACATGTGGCACCCACAGCGTGCAGAGAAGAGGGCGGTAAGCTCAGTGCCTATCAGTACCCTATTCATACACAACTCACATACATTTCATCGAGCCTCTGACTGACTAAGCAGCACGCTAGCAGCTTACCAACTCATGCCGTAGCATGTCTTATTCTTGTCTGTATATGCAATAAATTTTATTTTAAAAATATTCTATTCAAAACCTTCTATTCAAAACAGAATGGTTTAAAATGGACACTTCCTAGAGGAAAAAATGTGCCATGAACATCACTGTACAGTGTGGCTGTGACCCTGAGCAGTCTCTGGCATATGTTCAGTTTTATTACAGTATATGTCTTATTTTTAGCTTTTATTGTGCATTTTCTATCAGCCATGTTTTGAAACAAACAAACAAACAAACAAACAAAAAAGCTTTCAACGAAACTGTTTTTGATGAAAAATATCTATTTTCTTCAGAAAAAATATTTTTTGTGCCAGAAATTCAAATACACAAGCCTAGTGCTTTAATTACGTGACATCATTGCAGTACTTTTTCTGGACACTTTATTCATACTTAGGAACTCTGTCTCTCCACAGTCCTGATTATACACCTGATGCAGATGTTAGTGGCTCATTTCAGCAACCTGCTACGGAAAAAAGTCCTGGTGTATCACTGCTATAGTGTTACCAGGGCATTTAATTAGTGGATGGTAATCAGATTGAGACACCCAAAAATTCCATGTCAGGGACAAAAAGCAGCATTTCTGATTTCAGGATGGCTTGTTACTTGTCTGAAAAATTCCTCTTCCCTTGCCATTTTTAAACTGAGAGCAAACGTGATGCATTTGTGCCGTGGAAATATGGAAAAAGGAACAGTTACTTAAATAGCCTGATTATAATTTTACTGCACATTTAAGTTAAAGAACCTGCTTTAGTATAATATAAGCCTAAATTTATTAGGCTAAAGACTATGACGGACTACGCTTTATTTTCAAGAGACCTAGAGATATCTGCGAGTAATGTTGATAGTCTAGTTTTCCAAAAGATTCAGAGTGATGAGGAATTGTTTATTTTAGCATTATTTGTTAACATTGTTTTTTCTTGGTTTTGGTTCATCATTGGTCTTACGTCAGGGCAAGCAGTGACTATGCAGAGTGCTAGTGAAGAACAGAAAATAAATGCATTGCTGACACCAGCATCCTCCTTTAAGGAATGAGACCAGTGGCTTTAAAATATAAAACTTTGGACCTTTACAGAACAAAGGAGCAAGTTTAAATGTTCTGCACATTTACGTCAGGGAATGAAATGGACCAACAAGGCAAAAAGACTGAAGACTGCAGTTATCTGTCTTAACTGTAATATTTAAATGCATTGTTTTTCATGGCCCTATTTTTTACAAATTTACAGATTTACTAATTTGTAAGAATTGATAAGTTATCAGCCTTTAGTAAACCCTCAGTGCACTCGTGTCTCTCTCACTAATACATAATTTCTTCTTGCTAAGTCCCCTGTGTTTTATTTGAGAGTTGCCTTATTTATTGTGAGCCAATAATGCATTGAATTGTGTGTGCAGTGGCATATTATCTTGTTGAACCATTCAATTAAATATGATAATGTTGAACACACTGACATAGTTAAACACTCAGGTGAATGAGCAATTCACTGTGAAGTGCAGAAATATTTAAAGTCATCTGCGTGCCTTCAAGCAATCTGTTTTATGTAAAAGAACACTTCAGGATTCAGAGAACGATATATGTCTGAAGAGACAAAAATGGTGCAACTTTCAAAGCATAGCTCTCACGGCTGAGCACTATGGCTCTTTAAAAGACCCCAAACCTCCAAATAAAGGAAAGGAGTGAAGCACACTGCCTTATTGTGCAAGGATTAGCAACAAAAGTGAGATGCTACAGTCTACTTGAAATCATAATATGAATTAACAACAGTATTTTGGCCTATAAACATTTTCATTCTGGAGTAAAGTTATACTAAGTATATCTGACATGACCCTACAGTTCTGGAGAATATCCCACTGCAGAGGGCTGAGAGGTTTCCTCTGAGAAAATATAAAATAAAATTGTCCCTAGCTGAAGCTCTTGCATCTAAACCAACCTAATTCTCCATTGAACACTGTACCTGTGAAACTTAATGAGAAACTAGAGTTACATGCACAGTACATGGAGTTTCAAATGCTTATAACTAAATCACATCAAAACCAATTTTCTCCAGAACACTCAAAAGCACTTCTCCTTAGTGCTGTTTTCCTGCCAAATTTAAACTTTCATCCCCCAGCTGTTTCGGCTGTAGAGTGATTATATAAAAAATATAAAAAAAAGGCATGGTAATTGTTTACTGTCAGGAGTGTCTTTTCTCAGTTTTTACATGCTTGAAAAGCCTAATCTTTTTTTTTTTCCTTCAAACTAGAAAAGAATACAGAAACAACAGGCAAAGTATAAAAAAAAAAAAAAAAAAAGCAAGCCAGAAAAAAGGTCCAATACATATTGGCCAAAAGTAAAGATTTGAAAATTTCAGCCTGAGTTGAAAGGTTCAAGAATTATTGAATACTGATGTCATCAGGTTAGAATACAAACCATTATTCAATTTCATAATCAGCTATTACTTCTGTTGCTATTGATTATTTTACTACTGGAGGAGTGCTGGATGAAATTCAGTTGGCAGCTGGTCACTAGGTGTTCCACTTGGAATGAAACCAAAACCACTGGCTCCCCAAATTTTTAAAAAAGGGTAAGATATCCAAAAGAGCTTACAAAGACCTCATTTAAAAACAAGGCACAGGTTTTACTTTCATTTAAAACTACAGTGGAAAAAATATTCAAATTTAACTCTCAAAAAGGATTTACTTAGTGGTGCAAGATCAATGATTATTTTATGACTTTTTTGAGAAGCAAAGGAAATCTGTAGTTTTAACATAAAATATGAAAAGAAACATGAAGTTTCTGACTATATATCATTGAAATGCTTTATCCAAGTCTCATATTCAAAATGAAACCTCCAGTGAGGTAGGAGCCTATTGAAAAAAACTTCAGCCAAGGTGAAAGCTTTGAGTTGTTTAGCTGTCTCTGTTTGCCGTATCATGTCACTGTTTCTCTAGAGGACATTTTCCAACATCTTAGATATAGAGCAAAAGATCTTTATGTTCATCCAGCATTTCAAGGCATACTCATGAAAAAGAGAAAGAATTTAGTCTTAGCACATAGTTTCTAAGCCTCTAAAAACAGATGCATTTATTTTCCTAACCTTTTTGTGTTTGTAATGGAAAAAAACTTTTCTGCTACTATAATGTAATCCACTTTTTGACCATTTGGCCATATATTAACATTTCTGTGACACTGAAGACCTTTCTCCACTCCTTATTCAACAGCCCTTGTTCCCACACAATCTTTCTTAGTAATGTAAAACCTGGAAGGAGCTTGGAGCTAAGCATCTGCACTTGCTTTAATCTGAAGGTTATACTAATCTCTGGGAATATGCTGACACCATTCACTTCAGATATAACCCCTGCATAAGTATGATGGAAAAAGGATTGACATAAATACATGCTGAAAACAGAAAACAAGTTTGCAAACAATCTTGAGAAGGAGATGCTTTCTTGAGGTGTTGAGAAAAAAATAAACAAGTGAGTTAACTGAAACATTGCATAGCTAAATGATTCATAAAATAGAGATCACGTCAACAAAGACTGTGCTTGTAAAATTAAAAGCTATTTCAATTCACGTTCACTTAACTATGATTATATGCAAACTGTACTAGTAAAGCCCTTACTATTGTGGTTTATAGTTTGTAATATCATAATGCTCAGGAGTCCCAGTCATAGAGTAAAACACCATTGTGTATTGTGTTGTGCAGCCAAAGAAAGAATGTATTTTAACACTGCCTCTGACAAATTAATGTTCTTGAAGTATGGATACATAACAACCAATTAAAGTACTCATACTCTTAGGAATGGTGTATTAGATAGTTACCTCAGACAGGAACCTAGGAGTTACTATAATCAACCAAACCAAAAGTCCGCTAGTTTATTTCTGAGAATAGCACCACAAACCTTAACAAATGGTATGAGAAATAAAAAAAAGCTCTCCAAAATTAATTAGGAAATTAATAACTATGCATTGTTTCCCATATAGTCATATTATTTCCATATTTACTTCTTCTGACATCCTCTCAATAATGTGATGTTAGGATGTTCAGTTCTGTGCTGTTATATTATCTATTTCTTTTATTGTTATTTTTTACATGTGTAACACTCATGCTTAATGTCTTTGACTTCAGTGTCTGCTAGCACTGTATGTCTTAGGAAAGGGTTGAACAGGATATGCAGATGAATGAACAAGACCCACAGAGAGACATTTAATTGATGGGCCTTAATTTCACTGGCTTACCACTTAAGGAGGGGTATAATTAGCTACAACTAACGGAAATACTCCAAGTATTTGTTTGGAGTCCAGTACTGTAAGAGGTTTCTACCTTGGCTGACCTGTGATCAATCTCTGTGAGTTACACCTTTGGTTTTCAGCTTAAATTTGCATTCCTGTGCTCATAGAAGAAGGTTACCACAGATGGATTCCAGATCATCTTTTTTCCATGCCACTTCAGACCAGCTAGCAGTAATAGAGAAGGATTTTTTTCTGATCCCTAAATTGATGATCAAGTAGACCTACAGCTCCAAGTGAGAGTGAAAGAATGAGAAAGAAATACTATTGTAAGATTTTGTATTTCTTAACCCCAAGATTTATGTAACCACTTTAAAATATTTCAGCCATTTAGAGCAGTGTGTGCAGTTTTGGGCCCCACAGCACAGGAAAGACAATCATTAAGATACTGGAGCACTTGCCCCATGCACAGACTGAGGGAGCTCAACTTATCCAGGATGGGGAAGAAGTAGCTGCAGTGGCCCTACCAGCAGCCCCCATCGCACCTATGGGGTGGTGATCAAGAAGATTGACCCACGATCTTCATAGCAGCACATTGATTGGAAGATGAGAGGCCAGGGCTTAAACTGAAATAAGAGAGGACGTAAGGAAAAAGTTTTTCAGCATGAAGACAGTAAAATAATAGAATAGGCTGCCTGAAGGTGCAAGCTCTGTCCTTGGAGGTTTCCGTGAACTGGTGGGACACAACCACGAGGGACCTGGCCTGACATCAGAGTTGACCCTGCTGTGAGCTGAAGGTTGGCTTGGAGACCTCCTAAGGACCCTCCCAACCTGAATTTTCCTATAATGATATGATCCTAAAGGAGGACACCTTTGAAGAACATGGCTGTGCTGACATTTCTGCTGAAAACTGGCACAACACAGATCTTAATATTTGAGCCTAAAGAACAAAACAGCATAGGATAATTATAAGAAGTAGGAAATACAGCCTCAAATGTATTATACATATTACTTTATTCTTTTAATAATGACATTTCTTCAGAAAGGAGTTGTGTTAGGAGTAGGGACAAGGTAGACTGACACAGCTATACTGTATTCCTTCAGGGCACTTAACTGTGTGTGTAGATACAGCAGCTCCTTTAGAGCTAGCTCCGTTGTCTTTGACACAGTGCTGCATTGGTCAGTATAGGCACATCTGAAAAAATAAGGAGATTTCTGAAAGCATAAATGCCTATTAGTCACCTAGAGCTCTTGAATTTCAAGAAGCGAGGTGGCCAGATGAGATTTATGCCCTCAAAAATCTGCATCTTGGCACTCTGAGAAACTGAGATAAATGGTCTTACGCTTCCTAGGCATTTAGACAGTCATGAGACCATTATCATTAGACTTCAAAATAATCAGTTTTTACAATATGTTAAAATTAAGCATACTGCATTATAACTTTAGCAAATATGAAGATGAGGGAGAATGTGAATTTGCAAATAAAAAAAAAGACTGTTTTAAGTTCATTATAAATTTAAAATGAAAGAAAGAATTTTATTCCATTTTCAGTGTCAGTAATTTATTTCTGGTGCTGTGGAATATTTCATAAAATATGTTTTCAAGAATGGTTATTTGGACTTGATCTTCCTCACTGGAACTTCAGAAAGGACCAGCTTCTTGCCTGATGATGATTAACACAGAATATAGTTGGGCGTTTGATGAGGGACCATTATTGCAGCTTTACAGACTTTTTTCAGTTTATTGCAAGCAGCTATTGTCTGTCAAAAAACAAGACAGATGTAACATAGAAGGACCCAGAATTAACTCCAACAGCTATGCAAATATACTTTGATGGGAAACAGTTTTCAGCTTCTTTTGTCTTGTTTTTCTCTTCTCTTTTTTCTTCTACTCCACACTGCCGTGTTGGCTCATGGATAGCTAGATGCAAAATGAGACTGACATGTTGGGCACATGGATATCAAGAATGTGGTTTCCCTAGCAACAGTAACCACATAAAAGGTTTCAGAACTTACTCATGGGACATTTCAGTTTTTCACATAAAATGAATACTGGTGGTGAATATGATTGGTTCAATAGAAGTACAGTGGAAGTATCACAGAACTGTAATATAATAAAGTATTAGACTCTTCTATTTTCTGAAACCAGTTACCATACAAGAATATTGTCTTTATATCATGGAGAGGAGAATCTTGAGGACATGAGAGGCATTAATTGCAGCAGAATTTTACTATTTATGAAAGTTTGTAATTATTTAGCATTAGATTTAGCTAAAATTGCAAATAGATGGATCTATGTCAGCAAGAAGTGAAACAGCATCAAAATCTACATCCAATCAGACTGACTCAGGTTACAGCATAGCACAAAAGCTGTGTGTATCTCAAAAATATGCTCTAGAACTGTTTCATTTTTTTACAGCATTTAGCTTTACTTCATCTATAAATATAGCAAACAGACTTGCTAAAGACAAAGCTGTTGATAGAAGAGTAATGTAGTAGGGTTAAAGATCAGGAACAGAGTTAGGGATTGAGATCTGGCACTGTGAAGAAATTCTGGAATAAAAGGTATT